>NW_027330471.1:0-102420 GCF_019914945.1 Typha latifolia
TAGTTTAAAATTCTTGAGTTTCACATTGAGGACGTAGGAGATTCCGGGTTTCGTACAGTGCATGCATTATTGACCTATGTTTCTTTGAATCTTGTCTTCTTCCAGCTGTTCCCAATTTGGTTCACAATGTTTGAACATGCTTAGTTTGTAGAAAAAAAAATTAAACCTTAGCCTAACATAATTTGACCATACTCACTGGAATTTCTAGTTTATATTGACGTTGTTTTTTTCTTAATAAACTAGTTATTTTAATATATTTAAACAAATATAGAATAAAAAAGACAAGGCTCAAGCTGTAACAAGTCTGTAAGATGAGGTGGATAGATAGAAACTGGCCAAATAAAAAATTGTGGCACTTGTCTGGATTGATTATATTCAATGCAGCTCTTGCTGTTGGTAGGCAGAGTTTGTGGATTATTGGGAGGTAGTCATCAAATGGTGCACTGAAAAGTCTCCATTTCTTCTTGTAGTAGTTATTGTTTGGTACCAATTAGTAATTGTAGAGAGAGAGAGACGTATGATATAATATTTAGTAGGTTGGTGGGTTGGATGTTTGTTGTGAGAATAAACCACATGAAGGATATTATAAAATGACATACGAACTGAGTGATTTAGACGCAGACAAAAAATGACATACATGGCAGTGAATAATGGAGGATTAAACTATGAAATTAGAGTAGAGTCACATTATTGCTATTGTTACTAAAAGGTATATTTTCTTTTGTCAATAAAGTGAAAACATAACGGTGTTCTCGTTAAAATGATAATATTTGGATCCAAATCTTGGGATACCAATACAATATGATCTTCTTTAGCTATCTAAATACTATCTGGAAAAGATATTACTCGGTCTTGCATCACTACATTTATAACTCAATAATAAAATATTGGTGCTATAAAGCTCATCTCAACCAATTAATATTGCGAACAGATCTAGAGCGATTCGTTTGTAGGATGATTCTAAGATTTTGATGGGCAGTGGAAATCTAGATGGAAGAAGTTGTGGTTAAAATAGTGGAACAAGATCAAAACGGGGCAGAAATAGAAAAAATCGACTTTGCGGATGTTGTCGGAGGGTGGCGAAGGGTGTGGGATGATGGTGGTCAGGTAGCAGGTGGGTGGCTCGTGGAGGTAGATGACTGTCAGGTTGGAGGTGGAATTAGGGTTCTAAGTTAGATTTACTTCTAAGAAAATAAATGACTATGATTAATTTACTCCAACTCCTAGATTATCTTACTTTTACCCCGAGATAGTCTAAAGCTAAAACATAATTTTTAATTCTTCATTGGATACTTGGATGAATAAACAAAGAAGCCTAGCCCTATATATAGAGGTTTGTATAATGAGTCCTACTTGAGACTTAGCCCTAAAGGCTTATAAGACTCTAAATAGTACTTGTCTTAGAGGCTTACATGACTTAGTTGAACTTGCCTTAATGACTTATGTGGCTTAATTGAACTTGCCTTAAAAACTATATAAAGAGATGGACATAAATCAATTAAAAAAAGATAAATGGGATAATTTCCCTTTCATCCTGAACTATCACCATTCTACAATGATCCTCCAAACTTTTTTTGATACACACTAACCCCTGGAACTACTAGAAATATTATGATTGACCCCTTTCGTTTAAAGGTTTTGTTACCCATTTCTGTCCATAAATTCCAATGTGTACTAGTCACATGATAACTAAGTAATTCGATACTCTTATATGTATATGACAACTTAAAATAAGTTTTTATAATGACCAGAATATTCTTAAAGAATACCACCGATCTCTTCTTCCTCCTCCCTCCCCTCACCTCACCTCCTCCGGCGCCTAGCCACCACGCGTCTCCCATCTCCTCCTCCTCCGTGTTCTTCCCTCGCCTCTCCTCATACATTACTATCAATTCCTTTAATTTATTGTGAGAATCCATAATCCGGTGCCATTGCTACCAATTCCATTCTTATTCCTACTACAAATCCAACAATAAAAGCCAAAATGGATACATGCAAAACAACCATCTTAGAGATAAAGGTGAAATTTTTCCCTCTAAAAAATCTCGAAGATTTTTCCCTAATTTCAACCCAACCCACCTTCTTAGGAATCCAAATTGGGGAAAAATATAAAAAAAAAATTCCTGGAGTTATTATGGAAATCAATGATAGTTTAGGGAGTGAAAAAAAAATCATCCCAATATAATAGACTCAATCCATTGAGCTCAATATTCATGATGTGATCGACTTGACCCGGTTCACATCAATTTAATACTGTATATGAAGCCCACGCAACCTCTAGAGTTAGTAGAGATTATTATTTTGTTTACTCCGATCTAATACAAAATAAGATCTACAATCCTTGTATAGCTCAATATCACATTATACCTAAAAAAAGCCTCCTAAACTATTAGAAATAGTTAAAAACTAGTGACATCTATTTAATTAGTACATCATCAAATTTCCTTTTCTATTAGGAAAAAAAAAAAACCATTAGAAATATAACTTGTAGGTTTAAAAAGACGGTGTAAATTATAACATTTTAAATACTTCGTAATAGATTATGTAATACCGAGTCATAATTCAAGAGTAAGAATATTATCCAAAAAATTAGTCTCTTATTCCCACTCTTTTAGGTGACAATTTTAAATTTATTTAATTTCTTTTACCTCTACCAAGTACCACCTCCTAGTGTGAATGTGTGTGTATATATATATACATACATATATATAACATGGAGTTGGCCATCTACTTCACAAACCTAGCATGTGGTTCTTTGAATTATATATACATTTGGTAATGAAGACATGTGAGTTATTACAGTAATTTATTTTATAATTAGTGGCTGGAGTCTCAGATATGTAGATCATTGTGGTCTTCATCTTCCCCATCTAGGTGGGAATCCAATCACTCTATATTTTCTCCATCTTTCTCATTTATTATTATTTTAGCTAGACAAAATGTCAACTCTTAATAGTTGAATATAATATCTATATATTCCTATGCAAAATAACTCAACATAATTTTTTCCTTTTCTCTACTTGCATAATTTTATAAATTGCTTGATGTTATCAAAATTTAAACATAAGAAATTGACATCATAATCTATTCTTGATTTTATCTATTTCGATTGGGGACAAAATAGATTCTAAAATATTTTTATGACTCAATATATATCACATTATACTTCTTGAAAAGCAAAACAAGAAAAAAAATTCCCCCATAAACTATTAGAAATAGCATATCAAATGAGATGCTTTGTGTATAAGTATTTTAATGTTCGAATTCTTAATTAGGTCTTAGACAAAAAGAAATTATTAGAAATGTAACTACTTGTAGCTTTTAAGAGTGGTGTAGAATTGGAGTAGCTAAGGTCTTATTTGCTTTAGGTTTAAAGTCTTCTCTTGAACTTATTCAAAGGCCCTTAAACTGATTTAATAATCAAATATATTTTTTATATCTAATTAAGTTTACTATTTAAAAATTAAGACTAAAAATAAGACTATTAATCGAGTTTAGAGTTTAGTCTCCAAACCAAACAATATCTTATGTAATGAGGAAATTATTTATGATTGATAGCTGGAGATCACTGAGGTCTTCATCTTCCCATCTAGGTGGGGGAATCTGATCACTGAATATTTTTCCCTTCTTTTTATTTTTAATTATTTTAGTTAGACAAAAAGGTCTAACCCTTGATGTTTGAATATAAACTTTATATATATGCCTATGCCAAAATAGCTCAAGATAACCTTTTTTTTCCCTACTTAATTTTATAAATTGCTTTGTGACACCAAAACCTAAGAAATTGACATCAAATCTAAGCCTCTTTAGACCATGTTCTTCAGAAAGGTACGCTTATCTCAATAAAGACAAAAGAAAGAACCTAACAATGTTTCCGGTGTAACATGTCCATCTATCAATTAATGGGAGTACTGATTAATACTATTTTTTTTTATATAAAACTATTATTTTCTCATATGTGAAGGAAATTTTTTTAATTTTTTTGTAGTGTTTATTATATAAAAATAAGAAAAATTGAGGTGTAGAAGCGTATGAGAAAGAGCATTTAGTTATTATATATCAAAACTAGCGTCTATTTTATATTAGAATTATGAGGAAGGTAAGTTACAGACGAAAGTTTTAGAACCACAGTATTGACTTTTTGCCTAATCAATTGAGACACAGCTTACCCATACAACACGAATGTTTTGATTAGCATTCCAAAAGATTTTATGATAGATACGATCATAGAAAAGACAATTAATTAGATGTGCTTTTCTAGACAATCTAAAATTTAACTTCTTATTGGGATCAAATGATCCAAATGTCATTAATTTGTCTGAAGCTATTTACACCTGCAACTCTCTCTTTCATTTTTCCTTCTACTAGTTTTGTCTCTCTTTTCGCACGATATGTGTTAGCGTACATCGACGATACCGTGTCTTGATTTACGGCAGGCTGAATCTGATTCATTCTTACATCTACGATTTATATGCATATATGGTATGCATGCACGTAGAATTATGGATCCATAATGGACTCTAATGACCAAAACAACCATTTTAAGGAGAGAGAGAGAGAGAGGAGCGGAGAGACAGGTGATGATAATTACCTCCGGCGACGACGACGCCCTTCCCCTCCACCTCGGCGAGAAGATCGATCACTTCCCGGCCCTCATCGTCGTTCTGGAGGGAGGCGTTCAGCAGCGAATAAAAGGAAAGACTACGTTAATTGGTTATATGGATGGTAATGGTGGAGAGGGCTTTATTTATAGAGAAACTTTTCATATAAAACTCTATCCTTTTTATTATTCTCTCTGATTGCAACCTCACCCCAGACTCGGAAGGATGTCATTTAAATAAATTATTGTTTATAAAAGCAATAAAATAATATTATAGAAATGATGTCTCACTTATTTAATTTTTTTTGTGTGTATAATATTTGGTCAGAAAGTATGCCTACTTCAGCGTGGGGCTAATTCAAACAAGAATTGGTCAAGAAAACCTATTAAGTTATATATATAACTTGCTACTAAAGTAACAAAGTCTACTTTTATTATAATTATCGGTAAAAAATACTAATAAATTAATACTTTAATTTAGATAAAAATGTAGATAAATTTATTATCTATATCAAAATATTAAACTCGTCAACTTGATTATTTAGAATTTTTCATTTGAAATGTTGATAGATTGACTAAGTTGTCTTAATTTTTTTTATATGGTATCTTACTAAATTTTGATTAGATCAACGTCTTATATACAAGGAAGAAGCTGAACTTGTTAATATATTCTCTTTTTAAATAAAATAATAAGTTTAAGAGTTTTACTGAAATAATTCCTCAATGTTGGAATACAAATTTCCTTACACATAAAAAGGCTTTCCAATTTAATTAACTTAATTTTTAATTCATAATAATTAATTTTAATTAACAAGGTAGTATAAATTCATATATATTATAACAAATACCATAGATTAAAAAAATATATGAACAATTGAATGCCATTTGCCGAAAATGATTTCAATTGATTTTATTTGTGAATAATTCCACTGTTCACAAATAATAGAATTTAAAATGAATTATCTAGCATTATTGTTTGAAAATATATATGAATTCATTTCAACATACTTTTTAATTTTCTACTATACCTGATTGTCAAGATCTCAAATTAAAAATATATGAACAAAAATTTAATAATAACACATGATATATGATAACCAATAATTATCTATTAAACAAATTAAACCAATAGTTATTTGGATGTTTGACCAAATAACTACAAACAAATAGAAGAAGAACTAGGAGCACGTAGTAGCACGAGGAAATATGGGAGAAAGTATACATAGTTTTATTAATTATTATGCTAATAGAAATTATGGAATTTAAAAAAGTTTGATTAAGTTAAATCAAATTCTCTTTGATTTTGTTATATGTAGTGAAATCAGTCGCAAATCAATTAGATTCTTTCTTACATTGAAGGACATTTCAAGGATTTTCTTGGTGAATTAGAAATCTACCTTAGTCCTTTGATTTAATGATTCACCAAAATTCGAAATCGCCCTGAATTACTAAGAACCACAGAACTCCTAAAAACCCTTAACAAAATGATTAAAATTATAATTCTACCACTAATTAATCACCTTATCTTCCTTTCATATGCATCTAATTAATTTCTTCGTTAGTAGATTCTATGATAACTTATCAAAATATCTAACTCTAAACCAATCTTCTTTTATTCACTCAAAGCCCACATCTACTCTTGGCCCCAAATCTCATTTCCCCACTCTTTCTCCCTAATAAGAGAAGAAGAAGAGAAAGAGATTATATAAGGAAGGAGGAGAAAGAGATGTGAGAGATTTCCATATATATAGATAGTTTAGGGCATCAAATTGTAATTAATCTTGATATCAAATATCCATAAAATATTTTGTACATGATTAAGGAGTGATTATAGTTTACTTATGTTTGATTTCTACATTTTAACTAAACATCGTACACTTCAAATTTAAGCACTTAACTCCGCATAGTTTGCACCAAATTGTAAGTCGACCATTAATAAGGATATGAAAAGACAAAGACAAAATTATACTTCTAGTTTGAAAATGGTAAGGAGTAGTTTGGTAAATGTAGTAGTTTACTTATGACAAGAAATTGGCACTAATATACTACATTTATTCCAACATTTGCATTGTTAATTTTTGGATATAAAATCTAATAGTTGTAATTTAGACTCCGATGATGATAAGGGGTTAAGTCTTTAAACTTGAAGTGCATGAACTAAGTTGAAGTCTGGGCTAAACTATAATTTGTTCGGACAATAATTAGCAAATAATATTTATCTTTTTAATAAAAAACACATTACGTTTTGCTTTTATTATCATTCATATTATATCATATAGATATTTATCATTACGACTTCCTGCATTTTGCTTAACATGTCTCGAGAAAGACTACGCCGTTTACTTTCCTCAATGGTTAAATTAAAAGAACTTTAACTCTATTGAATCAGTATTTTATGTTAAGATAAAAATAAATGAAAATATATATTTTAAAGTAAAATAAGATGTATTTTAGGTTTTTAATTTTTAATTTTTCAAAGTGATAAAGAATTATCTATTCTATTATAAACTACTATTAGGGTAAAAATTAACTCAAAGGAATGTTTTGAGGCATTAAAATAAAATATATAGTCAAACGATACATATCTAATGGTAGAATTAATATGATGATAAAACAAAAAAAGAGAGAGGTATTTTGATCAAATTTTCTAATATATTAACAATTAATGCATTCTATCTATACTCATAATCATTTTTTGCCTATTGTATAATTTTTTTAATCTCGGGTTAAGATAGCTCTACTTAAATGACCAATTTACCCTTTTATATTTTATAGATAAAGAAGGTTATTTAGGCATTTCAGTAATTTGTTGTATTATTATATTTGATAGAAAGGAGCATCTTGATAATTTGGATGGAAATACTGATTTCAGATCTAAGTAAGTATAGAGAGTAAAATATATTTAATATTTTTTTAATAATACTAAAGAAGAATTTCCTATTTGATTATCTTATAACAAGATTAAAACTTCTGAGCTAAAAAGAAATCCATCTATTCAACAAATTATCAAATAATTTATTGCAATATAGAAAATTACAGAAGTCCTCATCAGCTAGCTTATATACAGATGGGCATTGCAGTTCTAGGTACTATTGGATTTAAGCATTATGTTCCTGCACCCTCCACAGAAGTCCTCTCAATTCATCAAGCTTGCCTGCAAGTCTAGCATGACAGGTTTACTAAGAAACAGTGTGAATCTTCTTGAAATCCTTCTTGTGTTGCAGAACTGAATCTTGACGTGAAGCTGCGAAGAGAATTCATGCTTAATTTTGTAGAACACGTACTGCTCATTCTCGTTGGGATATCTTTCCCTCTGCGATGCCACTTCTTAAGGAATTTTCTAGTCCTTTTGCAGGATTTTGCATGGGGAATCCTCCATTGGCTTGGTTGCCTAAATCGTCTCGGTCTCCATAGGAGCATCGCTTGCTATCAGTATGCCAGGTAGTCATTTTCAAAACCATAAGATATCCACATCCCCTGCCATAAGTTTTTGCCATATGTTAGACTTAATTACTCGGCATAAATATAGTTTGTTCGAAGATAGTAGTTGAAAAATCTAACGGTTGTAATTTGGTTTGAAGCCTGGATTTGTTTGAAAACTTAGTATGAGGTTTTTTATTTGAAAGTGAGAAGAATGGTTCCAAGGGAAGAAGATACCGAAAAAAGGAATTTGTATCCTAGCTCAAGAATGTTTTGCTGAAACTTGCTCCTACTCCACACTTTAGATAGATATGATTATTGGCCCGACTCACTCAAACTTGCTCGGCAGACCCGTACAGTTTAACCGGAATAAACTCTTCTTGGCCCGACCCTAAGATAGTAGTGGGTTGGCATAGGCTAAGTTTTTCCCCCGCCCGGCCCAGTTCAACTTGAAAGCCTGAATCACTACCTCATTTATAGTTCGACCCATAATATATGTATATTAGTCCCACATTAGATATTTAGTAAACTATATATCAAAAATATAAATATGTTTCCATGAAAGATAACTAAAATTTTTCATATAAGCCTATTAAACTTAGCTCAATTAGATATAATATTTTTTAATATTTAACCTATTATATTAGACCCATTATATCAACCCAAGCCCAATATCTAATGGGCTAGTGGGCGTGTGGGCTAGAACATTCTAGCCGGCGAACCCGGCTCAGCTCGGTGATATGATTATTCATGTTACTGCTCACCATTTTATTTGGTTAGGGAGGATACAAGGAGATGATAGGAGAGAAGACAAAGAGATAGCTTTGTAGTCTGAGAATCAAGACCGTAACATTAGTAATATGATTTTAGAATTGCCTTGCTAGTGAGGAGTGAATCATTGGAAAATTGTCTTACATTGGATCTTATGATCTGAGTATGGATTCTCATATTAATGATGAATTAATAGAGAAATTAAAAGAGCTTAAAGAATATTTTAATTGTCATACATTAACTTATTTAAATATACGAAAGAAAATAAATAAAAATTATCTTTAAAGTGATGGTTGAGTTTGAAGAAGTGTAATATCTCATATGAGCTGAAATCCTTTCATATAAGAAAAGACACATTCTTTCATTCCAATCGAAAGAACACCATTTAGGGAAGAGGTATATCTATTTTCATATGAAAAGATTGTCCTTTCATTTTTAACCAAGTTGTACCTCTTATGAATGAACACATCTTTTCTCATCGTAGCTATTCATTTTATAAATAAGAAGAAGTTTACATTTAGGCATACAGAAAAATTCAATCCTTCATTCAATTTATTCAGATCTTTTTAGTTTTATGCTACACTATCCTAATTTGAAAGACACTCGAATAATAGACTCATTTTTGGCCAAGAAGTTTGCTGTATCAAGAGATCGACATCCTTCCAAAAGCAATAAATGAAAAATAAATTAGTATTAAGAGATGGTAATTCAAACACTAAACTCGACATATATATAATATTATATTTGTAATCTATTTAATTAATTTCATTACTATTATTGGACTGGATTTATGATCATTTGAATCAGATTATTTGACCAACAATCTTAAGACTAATTTTTTAGCTTTAATCTAATTCGTCATCGGTAATTTCCTATTACCATTTTTTTATTAATTTTCTTTCATTCTTATATATGATTGAAATAGTAAATAGTACTATTATCCCTATCTTTGCTCCTCTGATTATAGTTTGACGGGAAAAAGCCTACGAAGAGCTCCATGGTGCAAACTTCATCAAGAGACAATAGCAAAAAATGTTGTTCTATCTAAGCACTTTAAGCTCGGCTAAATTTTTTTCATATGAATTATTGTCTAAACTCAAAAAGAGAAAATAAATAGGCAAGTGGATGCTGCAATAGATGCATGAAAGTGTGTTATATGTTGGATATTTCATGTGATACAACATATATACGGTTTATTGAAAATGTCTAGACGGAAGTATAAGGCAGAAGATCTTTGGTGCAAAGAAATTTATAAGTAAATAAAATTGTATCTTTTGCAAATTGTGGGAATATTTTGGTCAGCTTGCTCCCTCTAAAATCACCACCAAGTTGCCATAAATAAGGTTGTGATCGAGTTGAGCATCAAGCCTAGTTCTGATTAAGCTTGAATTAATTTTGAGTCTATATTTTTTTATTAGACATAATCATTAGGTTTGACCCGTCCAAACCTGGCCTATACCCACCTAGTTTTAATTGGTAAACCCAACCCAAGCTCGATTTAGGCCCGATCGGACTCGACCCGAGATGGTAATGGGCTAAGCCTTTGTGCTCCCAACCCACCCGAAAGTGTGATCCACTACACTCATCTATGGCTAAACCTATAATACATATATATTCCTATAATTTTTTTAGTCCCATATTGGATATTTAGTAAATTATATATTAATATATAAGTATGTTTCCATGAAAGATAACTAAGATATTTTTATATAAAACCATTAAACTCAACTCAACAAGATATATACTATTTTTATATTTAATTCATTATATTAGACCCATTGTATCAACCTAAGCTTAAATTGAAATCATTTCAATTGGAGCTAATTTCGAGCTCAAGCCTTGGCGTCAACCACCCTCTCTGACCCGCATGACGTATAATTATAATTCTATCCCATTTTGACCTTAATTCACTATTTTATTTTTAACTTTCCATCCCACCGCTAATTTACATAAAACCAAAACCATAAGAACCTAACTTTCAAGTTTTCATCCCAACTTTCGATTCACGTAAACTAAAACCATGGAACTAACTTCTGAATCCACAATCATATAAATTTTCATAATTTTCTTACGTTTAAATCAGTCCAGATTTGATTCATAACATTTTGTGAATAGTTTACAAGCTCAATTCAGCTTTAATATGCCAAATTTGAATTGTCTTTAATCTAACTAAATTCAAGCTTGATTTAAGTCAAAACTTAAATTCATCAAATTTGCATATGACACTTTTGACTTTGATTAAGCTTAAATGTGTTACTTAAAGAAATTTAATTATAACATTTCGAAGGTTACACAAACAAGAAAATTGTGAGTGTTATACGAAAAATTAAGAAAGAAAAGAATCTCAACTGTAGGGCCATAGCAGATCAAACCGTAGAAGAAAAGATCACAATATAAGGCCAAATAAGCATTAAATGAAGAAAGAATTGATCTACGAACTAGCTAAATAAATCTTGAATAAAACAGGACTACACACGAAGAATAGAGGAAAATTTCTAAAATACAATGAAAGGGGTTAGACCTATGTCAGGCGGAATAAAGTAGAGAATGAAGAAATGCTTCAAATACTAATAGAAACTCACTAGACAGCAATTTGCATAATAAGTTACTATACAAAATTGCATCTTGAATAACAGCTTCTCCAAATAATAGGAGTAAGGTTGATGACATGCTGCCCTCAGATCGTTTAGAGAGGTAGAAATGTACTCGTCTTCCATGCTTTTAAGAAGAAAACACTACTTGCTGTTTGTCAAGTGCTTCTGCAGTCTCCACGCAGCTAATAAGTTGCACGCCAATGACCATTCGAGTAGTTTCCTATAATTTGTGGTCATCACTTGATCCATTAGTGCCACCGACGATGAGTTTCATAAACCAGGAAATTCTGATTCCAGGTTTATATGGGTGCCTTTTTTTTTTTTATCTCATCTCATCGAACAAATGGTCAGATAAATGAAGTGGTATGGGAGAACCACTTCCTGACATATAGCAGAAATTTATGATCCAAAGCTTCTTCAACTTGCTGCAATGCTTCAATATTGTATCACTTGGTCTTCTTTTTTTCCGGTTTTTCTTTTTCTTCTGGACAATTCGTGGACCTCGTTTGAAGACGGCTAGAACTTCAATGCTGCAGTATTATTCCATCCCATCATTTATAAGGTAGCTGGGTAAATTAAGCCTAAAGCTATATCATACAGCATCTGAATTAAGTGATATGAAACTCTTAGTGTATGAGAGAAGTATCATCCTGGCTTGAGCATGACAAAGTGCAAAACATGCAACCAAACAAATTTGATCCTTTAAAAGTTATTTGATTTTTACTGCAGATCATTTGGTTAAATTTATATGGCTGTCAGGTGCACAAAAATGGTGGCTTAAAGCTAGTCAAACCCTCAAAGCTTAGGGCAGTAGAAAAATGGATAGTAACAATAGTGAGAGGTTGTCCAGAAGAACTACCTTTTCCAGGAAAATGAGTGCTGCTGCTACAGTTAACAATTCAAGTAAATATCATAAATCTTGTGATTGTAGAAAAGAATAAATCAGCGAAGCAAGGAGAGGCCAACTACATCAACAATTAGTAAGGATTCAACATATCTGCTTAGATGTCTTGAATCCACCAACATTAGCATTGTAACATAACCTATCTGATTTGAGGTGGTATAAAGATTAAATTAATCAGCATGTTTTCCATGATTTCAGATGGTGTACCATATCATGACCTAAGCTGTTTCTCGACAGTATGGTGGTCATCTAAAAGCTTAACTCATGCTACAAGATTTACTGTTCCTTACATTCTAAATCCATCTCTTTTGTTTCCTTTTCTTACAGGGTAACATACTCTTTCCAATCACTAAAAAGAAAAACAAAATGATTTTGAGTTAGTATATTTAAGAATTAGAAAGGCTCTCAACTGTATAAATACGATAAGTATATATATGACACCTTCATAATATTAGCCTTCTTCTTAAGTCAGTTAAAGCACAATCAATGATGAAAAGGCTCCAATAGATATGACAGTTTCTGAGGGGGCTTTGTCCTGACATCAGCTGACTACGAATTACAAAAAACTACATACATTAATCAAATCTTCTATATCTAACATAAATTCCATTGAAACCTTAAGAATTTCATATCTTCATTTGAACATTTTGGGTTATAGTTAGGGGTGGCAGGTCGGATTAACTCCGGCCCGCCAGTATCCGTCCCGATTCGGATCGGATTCGGATAAAAATTTCTATCCGATTCGGATTCGGATTCGGATACGGATAGAATTTTAAAAAAAAAATTCGGATACGGATTCGGATACGGAGTCGGATATATTTTTCAGATTCGGATACGGATAGCGGATATCCGATTTATCCATATTTTTTAAATGATTTACGGTTTTTAGTTTGCTTATTTAAATAGTAAGTATTAATATTATTACTAATAATCGTTATATATTATTTATAGAGATTAATTTCTCTAATTTTATATATTTAACATACAAAAAATTATTTGTTATAAAACTCTTAATAATTTTTGTGTTAATTATACTTAAATAAAATATTATAATTATTTTAAATTTAATCAATATCCGTTTAGATCCAGATCCTGCTATCCAGAAATTATCCAGGTATCAGTTTAGTTAGGATATAGTTTTTTAAATTTTGCTATCCCAGTCTAATATCCGTATTCGAATCCGTGTCAGAACTAAAAATACGGATCCGGATATGGGTTAACACTATCAGATCCGTATCCGATCCGTTTTCACCCCTAGTTATAGTTGAACGGTGTCTCATTTCCCAATCTTGCATCTTCTCTACTAGCGAAGACAAGAATCCTCTTATTGCCATCTTCCTACTCTCTATTCCCCCGCTATTTTGTTCAATCATTCAATCAGGGGCTAACTACGGGAGGTTCTCCACCAATGTCCCTCCTTTCCACCTACCATACATATCTCCATCAACCAATGATCTGGAACCATCATCCATCCCTCTGGACTCTTCCGCACATCCCTCTTATGTTTCCATTGGCAAAAAGGCAAAGGGTGGAGATGAGTTACCCACCATGAGTTCAAGATGGGAAAGAAAGAGTGAGGCAGAGGTAGATGAAGGAAATTCGGCCATGACAAGTAAATTCTTTCTGCAACAGGGTTAAACAATGGTGGACATCTTATGCAGCTGAAATGAAGCTCAACGTGTCAAAAACACACACAATGGCTCAAAAAAGGTCTATATAGCAACCACAAGTAACTTTCTGTCCATATGAGTCCATGGAAATCATACCTCTGAGTGCCTGGAAAGAAGTTGAAAGCATGAGCTTTTTCCAAGTGCCATGCCTTGTTTACCTAGCAGTTTCTTGCAATCCTGTTAAAGTTTGTTATAGCTAAAAGGATTGGATTATACAAAAGAGAATAAGAAATACTCTAACCAAAAAAGTTAATCTAATTAGAGCAGTCTTCCAAATAAAAACTAAATAAAAGTGATTAAATTGTTAATTTTACAATGTATTAACCAATAATACCTCCTTAAAGCTTTCCATCCACAACTAATATAGATAAGTGTTGCAGGCCAAGTTTGACTATCTTCCCAGACAGTTGTGCTGTCAACATGAGCGGCTGCTTCCTTGCATAAAATCCATGGCCTCTTTTCATCTTTCACCTTTAGGATAGAACTGAGTTCAGAAGAAAAAGGTTATCATTTAGAGAACTCAATGTCCTGATCTTTTGTTGGTTTGCCAATATGATAATTCTGCAACTAACTCAATTAAGACAATGGATGCATAAGGCAATTTAGGGAAAATCAAAAGAATAGGCATTTTCAAGTGATGAATCGAAACAGAAAATGCTCACCTTCCAGATGCCTTATTTGCCTTGGAAGCAGACAAAGCGACATTCCTTAAAGGCATCTACAAGGGATGGGTGCAATCCTTTTCTAGGAGGATCCCCGATAACAACATCTGATCCTTCAAGCCAGTGAACAGGTTCCTGCAATCACGTGCACAAATTTCTCTTACATTCTAAAATATTTAGCTTAAAGTGTGTTCAAATACTTCTGAGTTTGGAACATACAAGTGAAGCATCTGTATTGTGCCAACTGATGCTGCAATCTAGTGTTCTTGGCTTAAGCGGCTTGCTGACTTCTCAAAAGATACTTTTGACTCCTTGTTGATCTCCACACATTTCACTGACCTGAAGATAAGAGTTTGAAACTTCATGTTGCTAGAAAATAATCAGCAATAATATGGTCTCAGATAGAAAGTAACTTAGTACTTGCCTACATTTCCTCGTGGCAGCTTCTGGATAACCCAATAATACCAGCCCCAGAATACAAATCGACAAGAGATGAACCATGGGGAACATACTTTTGTAATTTCCGTAGTAAGGAATTAAAAGCCTGCAAGATTAAGAAAGCCCTCATTCAAAAGCATGTAGAGATACAGAATCTACATTTTGGAATTCAACTTCTTGATTATAGACCTTTTGCCAATTATATTGTTTTTAAATTTAGTACATTAAGAAAGTACACACTATTGCTGTATTATAACCTAATAGTTTCATTCCATTCCTTTCTGTATTTGCAGTATGTAACATGTATGCAAATGATGCCCTTTTCTTTGACTAAAACCCTTTAACAGACCTGAGTGTTTGCTTGGCGAAGCTCGATGGATCCAGAGACACATCAATGCCTCCCTAAAATGTTCCCAGAAATCTCTGTCACCCAGGAGATGTCTCCATTTGTTTCCAAAGATTATCTATGAATGCAGTAGAATTCCATCAGCAAAACTGGTTACAAGGTTGTGAACAACAGTTGACCTTCACTATACAAATATTTTATCATTTTAATCTGGGTTGACAAGTGGTTTAATCTAGGTTGTTGAGTAGGGCCAATCAATCATTTTGAAACAAAACATTGACCTTCACAATACAAAACAGATGATAAGTTTATCTGTTTCAAAACTCAGGGATAAATTTAAAAGTTGGCCTAGCAGATGGGTTTAATTCGAAATAATTTATAGCATACAGATAGTTAACAAAGATCTGAAAAATCCCGTTAGAAAATTCAAAATTCTGAAGTCCAAATTTTCAAATAAAAATGTTCTAAAAAATTATATAAAAAAATCAAATTATCTCTAACTTGAATATAAAAAATTCACAAAAATATGTACCAAAATGTTTGAGATTAAAATTTATTTAACTGAGCAAGTTTGTTTTAGGTGATGTGGATGCTATATTGGATGAGTCCAGATAAACCATTGTAGGAGATAGCAATATAATTTGACAACAGTTGCTAAGATGATGAGCAATTTCAGGTACACTTAGCAAAATGTCATATTTCATAATTTTCTCACTAGAACAGTCCACTAATGAACTATTCACATCTTTGCATGTCTCGAGCTATGGACACCAGAATCATTCACTCTATCAGTGACTTACATGAATTGAAGTTGTATCTCTAATGACAACTCTACTTGATGTAGTACACATGGCACCTACGTAGACTAGAAGTGGCATACTCAGGTAAATATGTGGGAACTAACATATTTGGGTACATCCCTCGTGCTCAGACCCATTTTGGTAGAAAGTATTTATGAGTATCTAAGTTCAATCATTCTATGTACTGCTTTGCAAACTTCGGTCACCTCATGCCTTCATCACTTTTAGGAACATTTGGATCTCCTAGGTAACCTCTAACATAATTATATACTAAAACATTTCTATGGAAATTAAAAACTAAAAAGATAGAACTACAATTATTTTTAGTGCAAATCTCAAGTTTCTCATTTATTCAGATGTTAAACATAATATAGAAGACCAAGCTATCCACAATGCAGCCAAAATGAAAAAAAAATGATAGTCAAATAAGTCACTTTATCTACTTCTAAAACCAGGGCATTACAAATTACAATGCATATCAAAGGCAGGCATAGTATTACAAGGTTAGCAAATTTACTAGTCACAACTGCAGGTGATAGAAAAGATATGAATCGGCATTATAATTAACTCCCAAAGCATATTCCATGTGCATACTGACTGTTGTTTAGGCTACAGAAAAGTAAATAAAAAAAATGTAAACTACAAAATACACAACCAGTTGGGCTACACAGAAGAAAATGAACCATACATATCACCTAAGTCAGAAATAAGCAGTATTGATATCAGCAGAAAACCATTTACATTTATTTACACCAACAATTCATATGAGCACTGAAGGTCAAGGTTACTCTAAAGATCTCAAGTGACACTTTGACATACATTGCTCGTGGATGTTTGAAAGTTGGCCCATATTGAATGAATCAGATTGGTACCGCTGCTTGGTCCACCAGCTTTCCACAAGAACTGCGAAGCAACAAAATAGAATGCCAGAGTAAATAAATCTATCAGGCAACTACTTAAGTGGACTATTCCACTGGTGCTTAAATAAAGATAGGCAGGCTTACAAGTTATGAGATTAGTTATAAAAGATAGCATACAACATATATAAATGTAGTTCACTAACTTACATCTGATAAAGCATTCAACTTCTCAGAACCTGGGGAATGCTCATTTCTTGAATTCCAAACCAATGAAATTTGTACTTTTTCCCTGGAAAGCAGATAATGGTTCTTTAGCATTTGACGCAACCACTTTCCCTATACAACAATGGGATAAAGTTAGCATTTACAAGCAGATTGTTTTCTGTCCTCACCTTTCTGGTATCGTTCTGCAACAGGAAGGGATGTGTTGTATGTTGTCACAGCCATCTGAAGCATTAGGACAAACAGCAATTCAATATCTGTCAAATGAATCATACACCTCACTATCTCATGGTTTGCATGATATGATATTTTTAAAACTATCAAGGTGAATAAATGTTAACTACTTGATGAAGTAGGCACAATGAATGGAAACTAAATAGATATGAAAATCCTCAGGGCAAATAAGACAATAGTACAAATGATACTCATCTAGAAGTATAAAATGTCATATGCTGTGGAAAAATAGTACTAGCCTGTATGTATCTCAATTCACCCGTACCCAAGTCTTCGTCAAATGGCTGAATATCCAACTTAGAAATACCTATAAAAGAAGTATGAAGCATCAGAAACCAATAAATAAACAAACGAAATCAGTTCACACTTCTTTACTGGGAGGAACATATCAAGAGCATGCCTTGTTTTATGAGATCCACTGCAGTATTGATGCTTGGATGATGTGCTGCACCAAGAAAGACAATTAGTAGTTGCAGTATATATAGTACTCCAGAAACCAAATTCTGCAAAAAGCAGTTATTGCAAACAGCATACTCATAAAAACTATTAATTCTTAGGAACTGATCATATGGTACATATCATTGATTAAAACCTCAGAGCTTTATGAAAGAAAAATCTATGCTATCATGATTTTAGATGCAATATGGCAACCAGATAATAACAGAGCTTATATTTCTGTCTACCACAACAGGCCAACACCCTCTACATAGGTATGTTCTATAAATTATAATCTGTGGAACCAACAAGGAGAAACATAAGGATTAGAAAGGCATGATATACAACAAAGACTGGAGAACCAAATTCTCACGAGAAGACAGTTAAAGATGAATTCACTTCGTATAACTAGAAGCAAATTTTATAACATTATAACTATAAGAAACTAATAAAGAGCTAATTGCTTTGGACTAATATTGCAGAGTTGTTCATTGCACATGATTTATATTTTTTTAAGTGTATAACAGAAGCATAACTGTAAGAAACTAATTTATCTCAGCTGGTTGCATGACATTGATTCTTCGTTTCAAAACAATAGAGGGATACGAAGAGCAATAATGGTCATGCCAACAGTGTCACAACACTTGGCACAAAGAGCGCCACCATCGGCACAGCAAGTACCAATCAGCACAGGGTGTGCCAGTGGCTCACCCCATGCCGATCCTTGTTGGATCGGCATGGGTGCGTGTTAATCCGTCTTGACTGGTGCGGGTCGCATGAGGTTCCAAATGTATTTTATTAATCTGAAATGGACTCATTAGAGTGGTAAATCTAATAAATTCTATAAGGCCTTTTTTTTATCGTGATAAACATGATATGCTATGTGGAGTCATTTTTTTTAGTTTTTCCTATTTCAATCATATTATATAGTAGTCAACCATAAATATTAATTATAATAAATATATTCAATCATATTATATGTTGAATAATATTTCTATTTGATTATTGCTATATCATTAATAAAATCAATTATTTACAAAAATAATCTGAATATAAAAGACTCTAATGTAGACTTTAATACATATATTTAAATAAAAAACCAAACATTGATGTATTGAATACCCAAAAACATCTTTAAATATACTAAAATTTTATTAAAAATATGTCAAAAATAGACTATAACGTAGACTTTAATACATATATTCAAACAAAAAACCAAATAATGATGTATCGAAGACCCAAAAACATCTTTAAATATACTAGAAATTTTATTAAAAATATGTCAAAATATACCAATGCATGCATGGCCATCGCTAACAGAGAATGGAAATAACTTCTATCAATGATAACTCGAGTAATATTAGTTCTCATGAGCAAACAGTACGTGCTTATATAATAGACTAAGGCATAAATTTGAGTCACAATCAGAGGTTGAATTATTTGCATTCGTAAACAATTAACCAAAAAAATCTAGAGAAGACAAAATTTCTACATAAGAAATGAAAAAAAAAAATGTTTGCGCCAAATTATAAGTCAGATATGAGGCATTTACCACTAATGAAAAGTTTGGAACAATTTATATAGAGACAGATACAAAGGTTGCTGCCTAACCTCTACATAGAGGAATATCGACAATGTTATGTGTTCCCTCTTGATATAATCCAATCAAGGGGCTTGCTGGTGTTCCACGTACCGCTAGCTTTGCTCGACATCTCCATTCCCACTGAAAAGGTCATGGATTGGAAGAAGAATACAAAGTGAAAGATAATTAGGAAAAAATCTTATTAAAGATAACTTCATCAAAGCTGTCCTTTGATGTCATTTTACTGAAACATCTTCTCGTGCAGGATTGTGAACCACCTTTTTTCAATATTACTAATTTTTATCCTCAGTCATTGTGGGCATCAAAGTGGAAGCAATAAGGTCTCTGAGCAACGTACGACAAGCACAAAAACAGACTGGCAAATATCTGAACAATGAAATGAATTATTTTCCTCATTAAAACCATCTTCCTTCAAACGAAATGATTTTATTTGACTTCAAGAACCTCCAAAACGGTCACCTACTTGACGCACAAAATATCCTTAGATTGCACATCCCTCTCTTTATGTGGTCTTATAATTACATCCCAAGCATCGAGAAACATACTTGTAATTCCTCCAACCATGGTCTTGTGAATATCTTCCTTAGTCGCAAAGCAGTAGCATAATGAAACAATTTACTCTGTTCTTCTTTTAGTGTCAAACTTATACAGGATTCCACGGTCCTTCATTTCATAACTAATGATCAAGAAAGGAAAGCTCAAACATATATCTATTCCTAGTAAAGTACATCATGAAGGAAACTGAAACCAAAAAAATTCTTACCTTCACACGGAAAGCAGGTTACCAAGCCTCAATTTTCACCATATAATGACAGAAAATCATTGCTTGGAAGATTTTCTCAATTTATTCCAAACTCTGCTGGTATATAGCCTCCTATTTAGCTCGCATTCTTTTATTCAGACATTTAACTCTTTCACTTCAATTTCAATTTCCTAAAGCTCCTAGATTTTCCAACCCACAAGCATTATTCTGAAAATCTTCCAATATAACTTTCTAACTTTGACTTCCCAATGGGGGACCGCGTGAAAACTCTCGTCCCACCACAAACGCATTGAAGCAGAAACAAAATTCAAGATTAATACTTTATTCAAGATATACGAGCTAATTGCAATACCTACCAATCTCCCACTATCAAAGGTGAAATCCGCGACGCCATGGTCGTCAAAGAACTTGCTTACTTCTTGTAGCACATGCGGACGATCCAGATTCCACTCGTGGGTGCAACCCGAGCAGCTACAAACAACATATAAGAAAAAACAAAACATGAAAAAAAATTCAAAAAAATTCCAACAGTGAGAGGGGGAGAGAGCAGGCTTACGATTCGAAGTGTTGGCATTCGAGAGGGGCACTGTTAGAGGAGGAGAGGGGTTGGGAGATTGGATTAGGGTTCTTATACGGTCTATTCGGAGGTTTAGAGGTGGAAGGTGGAGTTCGACGGGTGGAGGTGGCCAACCGGGCCGTGACGAGAGCCGGCGGGAAGATCGCCACCGACATTTTCCGGTGCTCGGAGAGGAGATAAGCAGAGCTCGAAGTCCAGCAGTGGACACTGGAGGTATATCGAGATTATATTAAAGTTGGATATTTCGAGTTTTCCTTTTTGCATCTTACTACCTGCATGTTAACCTTATTGTAAAAGACCTCCTCAATTTGACATATTCGCAGATTGGCCCCTTCCTTTTCATTATATTATAAACTGTGAAATATCCTAGGCATACAAATTGACAGGAACCACCCTCTAGTTCTAACTATTTGTGTTGGATATGATGAAATTTTTCCTCCATTCATCTCTATTTTTGCTTCTTTTATCCAATTCCATTCTTTGCAAGATAGTTTTATTTTTCTTCTCCCTCTTAACAAATATATTATTATAGCTAAATTATATTTAGACTTCCTAAACTATGATTTATGATAAACTCGAGATAATTTTTTATTAAAGAAAAGTGGGATTAATTTAAAACAGAGATAAGTTTGATACAGCAGTATATTTTCTATTTAATGTTTCTATTGCAAATTTATTTAGTTTCTCAATTTTCCTACCAAATTCCCCTTCTTTATTTAGTTTCTCAATTTATTGCAAATGTATTTTCTAAAAGGTAACAAATATATTTTTTAAAGAAAATAGTATCTTTTAAACCTAGAAAAATTAATATTCCTCTTTTCTTTTTTTCTTTTTTCACCAACATTCTATCTAAATAAACTTTCAATTTTAATCTTCATGAATTATATAGGAGCTTATAAATCTACTAATTAACATTTTTTTTTTTTATATAATTTAATTTGTTACTCAAATAATACCTAAAGTTGTTATTAAATGGATATACATTTGTTGGATTATGATATTTAAAAATATATATGTTCAGTATTTTTGTCGTATATCTTTATCGTGTAAACTCCGATCAATATTATTTTAGATATATTAAAAATAATATTCAATCCTCTCAAATTTTATTTTGACATAAGCATTTTCAAATTTGATCTTATTGGTGGCTAAGTATTTATTAAAAAATAATAACTTATAAAACAATGTATATTTATTTAGTGTTTTCATTATATTTTTCTCATATAAATTTTAATTGATATTATTTTGGATATATTGAAAAGCTTATTAAGTTTTCTATATGTTCATTTCTTGTGAATACCTTCAAATTTATTTTAAGACTAAACATTTATTAAAAAATAATAGCTTAAAAAATAACATAATCCATTAATAACTTACATGATTCATTATTAAATAATGGAATCAATTTTTATTCATTCATTTGCTTTTATCTTTCTAATATAAACTATAATGTATTATTTTATAGCGTTATAAAAACTAATCCAGTCTGTTACAATTTAATTTCTCACAAATATTTTTAAATTTAACCATTTTGGAAGATAAAAATTCATTCGAATATGGCTGCTTAAAAAAGTAATATAATTATGTAATAATAATAATAATTATTATTATTATTAAGGGTTTTTCGATTAAGCTTGAGTCATTGTTGAGCCAACTCAAGTTTGATTAGTTGAGCTAGGCTTGAATCTAATTTCGAGCTTAGTTTGATGACTCGATAAAACTCAATTAATAAATTAATATTTATATCATATAATATACAGTTAATTTAATTAAATATAAACTTTTAGATCAAGATTTAGAATTTGTTTGTTTGGAGTTGGAACACAAAGCCCAAGGGTCCTCTCCATTTCTCACCGTCCATTTACATACAGATGATCAAATCAAGCCTAATTCAAGCTTGATTTGGGCTCAATTTAAACTTAAATTGTATATATTTAAATTTATTTATTGATCGACTATTTTAGACTCAATCTCAAAAACATGTATCAATTCAAATCAAGCCTAATTCAAACTTGATTTGGGCTCAATTTAGGCTTGAATTATATATATTTAAATTTATTTATTGATCGACTCGTTTAGACTCAATCTCGAAAATTGGGTCGAAATTAATTTGGAGCCAAGCTCGGTCGATTACACCCTCTTCTATCAGATTTGCGGGTTATCGGATCCTTTTGCCAATCCATGGAGTTGGCGTTAACACGCGAGAGAGACAGCAATTCCGTAATATTAAAACGAGAGCGAGCTCGTAGTCAGAGGAAATCCAACAGAGCTGAAGGAGAGCACAGCGATGTGAGCAAATTTTGTTTCATTTTCTCTCCTTTTTTTATTGGTTTTGGTTCTCAATTCGGTTTCTTTTTCTCCTAATTTTGCTACGAAATTTTACAATGTTCGTGTTTTCTTCCTCAATTGTGGTCGTACTTATGTTCGTATAATTTTGCTCTAAATTTCTTTGTTTAGCTCGGAATTTGTGAGTTCTTTTACCTCTAATTCTTGTTCTCGTTATCTTGGATTTGAACCAGGAGGGCTTCGATCAATCGGCCGCCGACTCCTGATGCCGACGAAGAAGCCGAGAAAAAGAGCCTTCTCTTCGAAATCATCAACATCAAGGTAATTTGAGTTCTTCCTCTCTTCTGAGCCCGAATCTTCCATAGATAGCCTATGGGAAGAGAAGAAAAGGGAAGACAGTAGAAAACCAAGGAGATTTAGCTAGTGGGTTTTTGCTCGAAATAGGGTTTTGTGCGAAGGGAATGTGAGGAGAAGAGGAAAGGAGGGATCTTGGATACCTTTGGTGTTCTTTTTGTAGCTGTTACTGAACTGGGTTTTGGTTTTTGAAGTTGATCGAGAGTGGGGAGAAGGAGAAATTGATGGAGCTCCTCAGGGAGAGACTCATAGAATGCGGCTGGAGGGATGAAATGAAAGCCCTTTGCAGGTATGAGCCCCATCATTGATCATCCTATTATATGGTCCTTGTAATACTGGTTGGTATGGTATCGTTGACTTATCCAGTGTAACAATTTGATAAGTAATTCAGTATTATCTAAGACATGGTTTGAAGTTTTTCCCGAGAGAGGACAGTACCTGCTAAAGCTTATTAAAAACTAGGGAAGAAACTCATTGAGACGCCAAAACGTGCAAAATTGTTGATTTTGATCTTTGCTTCACTCCATTATCAGCTGAAAATGATCCATTGCAGTGCTAATGTTTCATTTTTTTTTCTAGGTGTCAAAACTGAAATCAACTGAAGCTGAAAATTTGTACCATGAACCAATCTTTATTTACTATTTGCATTGATGAACCAATCTATGGATCAACTCAAATTGAAATGGGAGCTCGACTTCAGAAAGGAAGTTATATAATTGCATATGACTTTAGATAAAGTAGCACTATTCTAAGTTGGTTGGTATTATATCACTTGATGAACCTTCATAATTAGCAACAAAGAACCCTTCTATTTGAAGGTGTCTGTTTGGCTACACAGTGTTCCTCATCCTGAAGTACCCTTTAGGTCGAAGAAACAAATTACTCATGTAGATCTCCTAGGTTCTTGCATGAACTAACAGCACTACCAATAAATAGAGTTTTTTTGGTCTCATGATTGTAAGATATTTGAATTTCTGCATCACAGTTACTATACATCTCTATTTTTCATCCTCACTTCCAGTAATTACTGATTAGTATACATATACAACATGAACATAGTGTCCTGCCACAAATGCAGAATGATCAACTTGACATTGATGGAAACCATATTATTTTACCATCCTTGGAAAGCTACCAGACCAAGCTCGTGGAGACATTGGATCTCACAAGTTCTTTTATGTTGCAATTTGGATACTTGGCTTCTTCCACCTTAAATACAAACCTTTGTATATGCTTCATAAAAGGATTCCATTTTGCAAGGTCGCCATTTTTGGTCTGGGAAGGCTCCCCAAGATGCAGAAAACTAACCCATTTAGGAAATGGTTTTCTCTGACTTGTAGGAGCAAAAAAATGTTTGCAACCTTGAGTTTTCATCAGAGTAACTGGCATCCTCTCTTGTTTCGTGGGTTAATTAATCATATCTTCATGAAAAAATGAAATCTTAATGTAACCAATAAAGTGGCCCATTTAGATTAACAATAGAAACATTTTCTTGAACATAATCTAGTTTTGCTCCATGAACTTGACAATATATTTGGCTAATTAACGTGCTCTTGACTTCCCACTAAACTATCAAGCTGCTTTTGGTTGAGTATGTCCATCAACATCCCAAACTGTGCGCTCTCCACATGGAAGACTCACCAACTAATAGGTGTCATTTTAAGAAGAGTATGCATCTTCTCCTGCATTGCTGTCTTTGAGTTCTCATGTAAAATGCTTCCTGAAGATATTTTTGGAGGAGTAATGAAGATAGAACTTGGATAAAAAGAAAACATAGAATTTGGCATGACATGTTGAAAATTAAATGAGTGTTTTTTCATGGATAACTGATATACTCACCAGTTAACATTTGCACTTGTTGGAAGAAGCAAGCCACAAGTAATGCTGTTAGAACTATTGTGGCAGTGATTTTATGTAGTGTAGGGAGGTAGATGATGCTGATTCACAAGAGCAATATGTGATTGCCTACTTGTACCCTGATGCAAGATGTAAGTTGATGGGAGATTTGATATGATGCATCTAGTTGCTGAACGGATCCAATCTGTTGGACTAAAGTATATTTGCTGTATCTTCAATTCATATATCCCGATACTACATTTTACTCTCTTTAATGCCATTTTGCGTGCCAACCTTCTTTAACCCATCATTATTTCATCTGTTATTCTCAACTCTCTGGAACAATGTTATTTCCTCAGGGCTTATGCTAGGAAGAAGGAAGAAATAATGTTACAGTGGATGATCTTGTTCATGTTATTACCCCAAAAGGCAGAGGTAAGCAATTCTTCATGTATCTTTCAAATTTTTTTCATGGCTAAAGTATCTTAGTCTGTGTTAATTTCAGTTCAGAAAAATAGAGTGTCTTTCTTTACCTGAATGGCCTCTCTAATTTCTTTATAATTTGATGGTATTTCTTCTGTGATGCAGCATCGGTGCCTGATTCTGTCAAAAGCTGAAGACTCTTCCTGCCTTGCCATACGGTCTTTTTCTCATGTCAACTGCACTTTAATAGATGGTTTCATGGTAAAAAGAATGCTATAGATGCTAAATGATAAGGTGAGTGGAGGTAAAGGTAGGAAGCACTCTGATGATGTCATGCATCATGTGTATGTAAATTCTGATATCAAATCAAAAGAGGCATGTTTTGATATAATGTCAACAAGATGACTATGTCCTCTCTCAGGAACAAAATAGAACTAAAACTTCTAGTCCTCTTCCTCAACAAGTGCTTTGTCTTGACAAGAGGTTTTATGCCCTTTCTTATGAACTGTGAGAACTAAAAACTTCCTAGTTCTCTGCTCTCTTAAACAACATTCAAGGCCTTTGGAAATTGGATATGAGGTATAGTTGCAGATTATGTTACCATGAAATGAGAGCATTATTGATTACTTTATAAACCAGAATTTGGAATCCACAGCTTTGTGTTTTCACAATAACAAATGTCGATATGTTGTCTCTGTTGGCGAAATCTGTTTCAGTTGTCGATTATAAATTATAATTGATAAAGGTATCTAAAATGTTAGGAATTCGGAATAAATTAAACAAGGCATTCATTTGTAGAATAAGTTCTATTTCGCTATAGTTATGCTTGCATAAGAATCATATCGGTGCATAAGAGATTATATCGGTATAGGTTGGTGCTTTTTGTAACTTAGTATGGTGTGTAATAATAATTATATTAATGCGACACATTTTATTTCAAAGAAATTCACAAAGTTAAAATGATAGTTTGGATGAGCAGAGGAGAAAGCAGAAGAGAGATTAAAATAATAGCTGATTAAAGTAATTGATATTTTTAAGAGTAAAATAATAATTAATAATATAAAATTGGATAGAATAGGAGTGGAGAAAGAGTATGTTCTAATAAACTAGTTTTGAGATAAGTAATTATTTATTTGCTATACTAATATGAGAAGGCTTATACTAAACTTTTCTAATTTCTTGTTCTACAAGTGAAGAAGTGAATGACTGTTTGATATAACATCAAACTGGTTACAATGACCCTTTCGTTTTTCTGTTTCTGAAAAGTGGGCTGGGCCATTTATATTTAATTCCAAATAATTTAAGAGAACTACAAAAATGAGATTGGGTTATAGATGATTAAATTTGCTTTCTTTATGAATGAGATAATGAAAGATAGAATCCAGAATCAATCCTCAGAATTGGCTCTGCTGTAAAATGCTTTATGCTCTCATTTTAAAGGCCAGCATTTGATATTGAGATGAGATGCAAGAAAAAAGAGAGTCAGCAATCATAAAGGCAAATCTAGATGGCTGGTATGCATTAAAATGGGAAATTTAGTTTATACTGTAGTCTTTTTTTTTCCACCAAAGTAGGGTATTTTAACACAAACTACTTATACAAATGATTTATCTAAATTTTTACCTAATGAGTCTATTTTAAATATGTCAGTTATCACTTTGTATGCCTGAGGAAAATAAAAATGCTAAATAGTTTATCAGCAATTTATTTTAAACTAAATCAGTGAATAAATCAACATTTCTACAATATGATACGGACTTGGTGGGATTGGATCTACTACGTGACATTGGGTTCATTGGGATGAGATAATTTATCTAGTTTTGTTGCTTGATAGAATAAAGCCTTTTTGCCCGGGCGTTCGAACGCCATGGACTGCGTTCAACGGGGCCGTTCAGCGCACACACGCGTTCGCAACTACGGAAAAACACAAATTGTGCAACGCCTGGTGGCAAAAAATTGTTGGTTTTGTTAAGATTTTAACTTAGTTGTTGGTTTATTAGGGTTTATTAGAGTTGTTTATTTTTAGTTGATGAGTCCCTAGGATGAGCCTCTATAAATATGTGGAGTCAACCTTAATTGAAGAAGTATCTTAGATAATTGAATTAGTTTTGGTCTTTATCTCCTTCTCTACTTGTCTCTAGCCATTGGCGCCCTCTCCTTCCTCCTTTCTTCCATCGCCCAAGTCTTTGGTCGGCCTCTTTCCAATTTCTAACCACCTTCTTCCACATCAATTTCTCTCCATTCACACCAAGAACTAAGCCTAGCATCTATTTAGCCATTGGTGGGCTATCAAGCTAGGATCTAATTGATCTTCAGCCACTCTTTGGTCGATATCTTGAGATCTAACTGTCAGAATCTTTGTGATCTTGGATTCTTTGGAAAGCTTTCTCCAAAGGCAACAACATATCCAAAATTAGGGAATCCATCGATTAAATTATTCGCAGATCTCTTCCAAAGTTAAATCTTCATCGAGTCCAGAGCTGTTCTGGCTCGAGATTAAACCGATTCGTAACACAATAACATAAAAAGTTTAACTAAAGCTCTGTTCCTTTGTAAAAAAGAAGATCAATTTTAGGAGAATTGTTCTAATTTTTATACTAAAATAAAAGAGCTGATACCGGCATAAGCTATTCTATTATTTAATTATATAATAGTATTAGGAGTAATAATTATATTAATGTGATATAAATTGATATTATAGTAACGGAGAATAATAAAATTATATTGACAATTGATGATGTTTTATACCAAATGACCAAAAAATACCTCTCAGTGGATAGGTTATTAGATGTTTGCGCTCTCAAGGACTGGTGGTTTCTTTTTATTTATTATTAAATATATTAATTTGGGGTATATAATAGGAGGAGAGAGAAATAAAAGTACTACACCAATATTAGCAGCCAAAGTGGTTGTTTAATTGCTATACCAGTATAAAAATATTTATTTTAGGAAAGATCAATTCTTATCCCATGAGTAAATGGAGGCTAAGGCAATAGCACAAAAAAAAAATCATCATTAGCATTTTATATGCCAAATAAGTATGTCAAATAAAATGCTAATAAATTTAATATTTTAGCTATCATATCACTAATAAAAATTTAGCATTTTTCTTCGAACCTATGTGATATCTGACGTGCCCAAAATAAACCTTTTTTGAATAATAAGTTTGGGTATTGGATTATTTAAATACATAAATTTGCCAGAGAGGCCCTACTTTGATAAAGAAAAACATTCCACTAGATAAGAAGCCTATGCTGTGAACAATGGTACAGAATGCAATCAATATTCATAACTCTCTTTTAATCAGAAAAAATTGAAACAAAAAAAATTCATGATTCACCGTAAAACTGAGAAGCACATCATCAACCAGTGTATTTCCAACAGCTTCTTAAATATAGATGTAACAAATTTCCATATGTTCCTGGCAGTTTGTGATATGACACATCTGCTGAAATGATACTTGCACAAATTGATGACTTTTGTCTGAAGTTAGTTCATCACTTGTCTTCTCTCTCAAGATTTAGACACAAGTTTCATTCCCGATGAGTAAATACAATCCTTAAATGATAGCTGCGGGTCAATCATCAGTTGTCAGTGCAGTAGCGCGATCACCAAACTCAACCCAGGGATTACTCTGAACTCCTGGTTAATGCAACGTCAATCTCTGAAGTAACAATCTTTAAGGAAGAAGAAACCGCTTGCAGACACAATGAATCCCCTTCAGGTGCCTAATCAAGCAAAGGATCAACTAATAAGTATTTAGCCATAGCAAAAGTCATCAATAAACCTGCTAACTAATCCAGCGCTCACGAGAGATAAGATTAAGGAATATAATTCGACTCTGAGGAACTCCTCTTTGAATGAAGTTCTATAGCTTGATTTGCTGAGTTACCTAGGAAATCAAAAAGTACACATCTTCATTGGTGAGTATGCAAGATGTTGACAAGTAATTGCAGATTAGAGAGAAAACATGTATAAGTAACCCCAGAAAAGAATATAGATTCACATAGGTTTAGAACGAACAAGTTATTGGTGTCTTCATTAAGGATATTAAGCATTTATACTTGTTGAAAGAAAGGTTTGCCTGTAGTACATTTTGCAAACAGAGAAGTTCAATGCAGTCCATATTGCATGCGTCATATCTATGAATAATTTAAGGCACTAGAGAGAAAATGATTGGCAATTATTTGTCTAAAACAACTTACTAGACAGAGATATTGATATGCAATTCCTCTATCCTACTGGAATATAAATTGTAAATTGGAGCATTTTTAAATGATGTTACTTGTATCAGGTTTTGTAGTGACTGATTATGTTGCGGCTCATCTGCACAAAGTAAGCAGCATAACAACATAGAGGGCCATGCAGAGAAAGAAGAGGAGGGGGAGATCAAAATGGGGGTATACCACCTCACATTCAAGTAACTGAACCAACTTTTACTGAGATAGGCCAATGCCAAGTAATCCTTGCCCTTATTGCCAAAACTCAAATAGATTCCATGATTAATATTACAAAAACCTTATAGGTCTCTGCACACAGTAAGTGTCGGGTGCAAGCAAAAGGACAAACCTGTGCATGCTCTAAAGCTGGTGTCAGCTTACTCGAGGTAAATTCATGGGCTTACCCCTAATCTATTCGATTGACAACGTACTGTACCATGGTTCAAATTTTTGTTTTGCTTTCAGTTGGTTTCGGTTTGACCCCTAGAAAACATGTAAATTGTAGACCAAAACAGATCGGTTTCAGCCAAAAGTGATAAAAAAGAGGGGTCAAAATGAACAGTTTGCAAGATTTGCTTTCATAATGAGTTTTAGCATTAGTTTTCAATAAAAATCAACTGGGACTGTTCCATCTTGACCGAAAATTCAACCATGTACTGGACTGAGGTATAAAAAGTAGTTTTCTAGAAGGTATCATCAGTAAAACAGAAAATGGGATCTAAATATTAAATTTTCATGAGAAACAACACAGAGCTGCTAAAAATGAAAACTAGTGACACCTTTTTCATCCAAGGCCAGGAATAGTTTAGCATCAAATCTAAAAGACCGTATTCTGCGACCTAACAAATAGCAGTGACCTGAAATGCCTCACCATCTAAAGTAGTTTTCACAATTTCATACACTATCTGATCATGGTAAAAATATGTTAAAATATGCATGTGAATATAATAAATATGCTAATAAAGAATGTATGTGACAAACCTGTACCAAGCACAGGGTCTAGAAGTAGAACATGCCGTTCAAATATCATTAGGCAGCTTCTGATATATAAGCTAGATGAAACAAGGCAACTTGATAAACATCCCATAAAAATCATTTTAGTTCATAGTCAATTGTAAAACTATAATTGAATACTCACCTGTTTACCGTTGTCTCCTTCACGGTGGATGAAATTTTACCATTTTATTCTCCTTTACAACATGCACGCAGGGCATTCTCCATACTTTTTCACCCGCGCAAGCAAAGGGCACTATCGGTCACTTCTAGATTAGATTGAATCTTAATATTCTTTTTCCAGTTTAAAATAAATGAGTATGTGTTCTTGTTAATGAGATGGGAAGAATGGATTTGATACAAGTAGTCAAATGACCCAGAATGTGCTTCCATGTTGTGGTCTTCTGTCAGGTATGGCATGACCCTATGTGTCACTGGTACACATTTATAATAAAATTTGTAAGAATATTTAAGTCATATTTTAGAATTTTGATATGTCAATATTTAGTTTTGGTTTAAATATATGTATTAAAATCTACATTATAGTGTTTTATTTTTAGATTATTATTGTAAATGACTTATTCTATTAAAGATAAAGTAACAACTAAATATAAATATTATTCAAAACATAAATATGATTAAATATATTCATTAAAACTAATATTAATGATGAACACTCCATAATATAATTGAACATATAATAACATTTAACACATAATATTAATTAATAATAGTTCAATAATTAAAATTAATATCTAATTAAATGTAAAATGACGAGAAGGATTAAAGACTTACTTGCCGCACAAGAATAATACGAATGCTACATTAATTACCATTGGTATTCTTAAACTCATCCACCGATAGTATTGCTTATTGTAACATCTCACATAATCTTCATGCAAATAAAATTTTATAAGTCTCCTCTATGATATAATATGAAAATTGAGCATGCATGAGAATGATCGGCATCGGCACCGGCACCGGCACAAGCATAGACATACTATAAATATATATACATATCGTGGATATGAAGTATAATAAAAGTGTCAGGGCTTTAGTGGGTGTAATTGATATGACGGTAATGATGATGAACTCATATTATCCTATGCGTATATTTTTCTCATGATGTCCTCATATTTATAAACTCATATCATCAATTTTATCTCGGCCTTCTAGATAATTAATTGTTAGTCGATTTGATAATGATGGATGAAAATATAAATTTTTTAAAAAAAGGCTCCATATGGCCCGACGTGGGGCCGTGCCGGATTGGCACGGCTTTTAGCATGGCACTGACCCATCCATCAAAATAGTATTATAAAAGATAAAGCATGGATTACAAGATTGCAAATTGTAGCTCATTCGGGCTCTTTGAATGCCCAACCACCATAATTGTGTAATATCTTCAAGTAGAATGGGAAAAAAGCAATGGGGAGAGAGGCAAGAGGAATTTACGGAGATTGTGCTTTCCAACTACCAAAATTTTCAATTAAAAAAGATAATAACAAAACCGTATAACTTACTAAGGCTTGGCAAATGTTCGTACACTGTTTTATTTTAGTGGACCAAAGAAATAGAATTACAAATATTTCCATGGACAAATTTAGTTTCTCCAAAAGGGGCAAACCTGACTTTTGCCTATTGAGAATCAGGAAACAAATGGAAGCTCAAAATCTATGTGATTCTGCAATGAGAACAAGTTGGAAGCAGATACAGTTATAACTTCTCCACATAGTCATTAACTAGGATGTATTACCAGTCAGAATATTTTAAAGCCCCATTAAATATCTACTTGCACTTATCCCATGCTTCATTTTACTGAAGTTGGTTGTTCTGATTTAAGGTACTGTCAGTTTCCCTACTGAAGCAATGACTAACTGTCCATAGGAAGCAGTTAGCTTTTTATGACTGATAACCATTGTTTAGATACCAACTGATTTGCCTTAGCTTGCATCTTTGATCAGTCTCACTGCCAGCATTTGCTGATGATAAATCATCTCCTAGTAAAGACTTTGTCCTGTTACTAATTTACAAATTATTATGATCAAATCCAGCTAGAGATCTTCTTTACTTCATAGAAAAATATCAGCATCTTGAATTCTACAGAGAACATCACTGCCAGGAATTTCAGAAAGAGGCAAAGAAAAATCTCTTAGGTCTTGATATTTCATTGTCATATTGCCTTTTCCTAGCACCTTCCTCGCCCAACTAAACCCTAAAGTGATTCAATGAGCTCCTGTATTCTTAAATTGAGGAAAATTGATTCTGCCCATTTTATTTCAGAAAAGCTTTGGCTCAAGCCATTGAACCATGTACTATAGGTCACTCCCAAACTGGTCCTACTGTCACTTACCTTTGCCCAACTATCCAACTCCAAAGATTAATTGAAAGAAGGAATCTTAAACCCAATCATTTGAAGCTACCTATGATCATGATTATAAACTAAGATCTTACAAAAATTTACTGCACAAATGTTTAACATCAATGCTCCAATCAGTACCTGAGAAATTAAAAGTACCTGATCTAACGCTCACCTTCGGATGATAGAAACTCCACAGAGTTTCTTGCAGAAGTCAACTCCTGTGTATACGGAACCTAACCAGCAAATAAGTAACATAAGTTGATATCTGTAACATAATTCATTTTTGTATATACTAACACATGTTCTACACATCCACTAAGGAAATTCTTTAACAACAAGCAATTGAAAAATCCTAATGGTCTTGATGTTAACATGTATATAACTCATCGGATGCTTAAGAAAAAGATCCTCAATCTCCACATAGATAAAATTTTCTGAATTTTCAATATTCCACTATGTTAATTATTGAAAACATTAGCAAATAACAACAAATGCAACACAACTATTTTAACAATTGAATGCTCCAACCAATTTCCATATGCATTTGAACTTTGAAGGACCTATTACTGAAAGATGATGAAACATAAAAGATATCTTTAAAATGTAACGCAGACAACTGATGATGTTTGCATTGGAATATATATGTTTGCTGCAATATTTAACAGATTGCTTGTTAAATGATATTTGAAAGTGGAGAGATAAAGCCAAAGATATACTGTCACCAATAATGGGGTATTCATAGTCCGTAATATAACACTTATGAAGACCCTAATTTATGTTTCAATGGCTACCATCTCATGATGAACTTCTCTGTTCTTCTTCTACTAGGGCAACCACTATCTTTGGGCTATTCAACAAGAAGAAGAGAAGTAATTGTTTGTGTTAAATAAATGCTAGGGGGTGTTAGGACATTCAAATGTAAGTCTAATCAATTTTCTATTCTTAATTAAGTTAATTAGCTGTCCTTGTTTATGTTTATGGATTGACATGTTAGTAAAAGAAGTACCGATTGTTTGAATGTAGTTTGAATCTCAAAAACATACATGTTAACTAAAATCTGACAGTTTCTTTTAACCATGCACTACAAGTAAGAAAGTAAAGTGCTTCATGCTGTAATTAAATCTGTCTAACGACCAAAGCTCAAAAAGCTAGAAAGCAAGATATAAAAATCTTGCTTATTTTATGCAACCAACAGAATATTACAGTTCATTATGAGCTTCTTGATGCTGATCATGCTCAATCATTTAAAGAAAAAACATGTAAACCATTTAATTGTTTTGTGTTATAACAACTATTTTGCATCATCAGATAATCAAGTTCAACTGAAGGACTAAAAAATACTGTTTTGACTTCAAATAAGTAAGTCATTTCAGCAAAAAGCTTATCTCATGTTCCAAGCCTATTTGAAGGATCAGCTCATATGGAGATATCAATTATGGATTTTTCCAAATCTACTTTCCTAGTTGTATATGATCATATATTGACCTTAAACATTGATATGATTTGGAAGGATGTCGAAGAAAAATAGATACTTATAACAGAAATGGATATGACTACTCTTACGAGCATCCAAGAGATTGCTTGAGCAATAACTCTAGAACAATTGAACAAAGATTAGTATCTTTTGAATGTACCTGTCGGCGTGACAATCTGCTTCTCAGTAAATGGCAAATGACCAAGACCATGCTCCACTACCTAGCATGACATTTTCTTGTATTATGTAACAACTATAGTAACAACAATGGTGATATTTATAAACTGTAAAGGAATTTAATTTATTCACTGATAAGATATATGAAGAGAAGCAGATGAAATGCAGAGACTTACCAGACGAATAAGCCGATCCGAGTAGAAGACAAAGTCAGGTGTAGTGATATCCCTGTCGCGTATAAGTGTATGCATTCCTCGAATCTGTTTAAAGATAATACTAAAGCATTAGAACCTAGTACCTTACAATGTCCAAAACTTTAACATAACAAAAGTAAGAAATAGTGAAGTCTATGGTTCACATAGTAAGGTATGAATATCATTGTGATACGAGAGGCATTTCAAAAATAGAGTATACCTGGAATGTTGATTGGATTACAAAAACATTAGTATATATTTTGCATAAGTCATGCTGACCAAGCTTTGTCCGAATGTGTTGTACAATTAAATCAATTGCAACATGGTTATCACCTCCCGCGGTATGATAACATCAGCATATTTTTCGATGGAAGAACAAAATCATCAAAAGCAGGCTTCACAAACCTTCCATACTGCAAATATTCAAGAGAATCTAATAAAGTCATGGATGTACAAATAAAAAGTTTGCCTTAATTAACTATATGCCACTTTCACCGTTTTCCTGAGAAAAATTTTAGGCTGACTGTCAAGCTGCTTATTGATGCAAACCGTTGCTCACAATAGAGATGAAAAAGATCCTTATAGCATATCTCTAACTATTTGTGATCTTCAAGTAAATTAAGTTCTTCCTGCCTTTTTGTGTAACTTTCACAGTTAAAGTCATTTTAAGGATCTTAGCACAAGATGCCTAGGAAATGGCAGGTCAGGTTGAAGTTGAATATTAGTTTGTGAGTGCACAGACTGATATTAATCCAGGTTGGTGGAATTTTCCATTTATGTGAGGAGCATTGTGTAAACTTGAACAGATAAAAAATGATTAGTCATCATGTTCTGAGTGCATGAATGATACAGCAAGTTACTTCTTGTAAGATTTTGAAAAAGAAAAAGAAATGCCTGACGAAAGTGGCAAGAGTACAATGCCTAAGAGTAGCCAGTTCAAGATTTCAATATTTCACAAAATCTACTAGTTAATAAAAACAAACTTTATACAAGACTCATATACCTGTTCAAGCACAGAGTTCACATCTCTACCTCTCTCAACAGTATCACGTCTTATTCTTCGAGCAAGCCTAATATCAGCATCTAATAGAAGTAGAAGATATGGCAAAAAAACAAAAAAAACAAAAAAGATAAGTATAAAAATGTGAGAATTGCTGTAATCAAGAATACTTGGATTATAAGTAACTATGAGAAATCAAGATTGTCCCATTTCATGGCCTTTGACATGTAAATTGTAAACTGATGTTTTGCTTGTTGCAATATGTCCTCATGTCATACCTTTATAACACTATACATGATGCAGCACATGACTTGCTCACACTCAACACAATTATCACAGCTATTGGCACAGGCCTAGTTCTGATCAAATGGATTGCCTTGACATATCTTTTCTTTATTTTTTACATAGATGCTTTAAAATAACTTTAGGAAAGATATTGTAAATGGAAGAAGTTACCTATATTTACCAACTTCTATGCACTCCCCTTAACTTACTCTATGATTTATAGTATAAGCAATTTTACAAAAACTGGCGGGTATAGCGGCTAGTAGAGCTGATGAGGCTCAACAGCTAGTGGGTGCCATGGTGGGTCCCTTGAGTCTAAAGCAGCTTTCCAAATCAATAAAATTTTACATTACTATAAATCAAATTAGTTGGATCTGTAGCATTAATAACTTCATAGATGTCATATGCTCTTCAAATAAAGGATCCCTAGAGAAATTAATGTTAATGATCTGAAAGCAAGAATATTATCTACTAGAGTATAAAATTTCAACCTTTGATATGGTTCCCAGCCCCATCACCAATCAAATAGGTTGCAAATCCTGATTAGACCACTTTGGAACAGATCAACTTCACTGTTTTTGCAGTTATTTAGCAGAAAAAAACATATTGACGCATACACAACAGAAGAAGCTAATTGAAAAAAGGCAGTGGATTGACTTGATCTTGAAATTAGCCATAAACTATACCCTAATCCATATGGCCTATAATTATGATATGCTGAATAGTTTACCAATTTTGCAGCCATGACAAGAAAAACAATTATCAAAGCTTTGTCATGCACTAACTTGGCAACTCGACATAGTGGCTGAAAAGTACACTGGCACAGATACCATTTTCACTATTCATGATAAGTCTAAGCTCCAAAAAGGCAGCTTAGAACCCCAAATATCCTCAAGTCTGATGAGAAAGACTAATTGACTAAATAAGAAGTGTAAAGTGACAAGCTTTGCTGTTACAGATAAATCATTATAGCAGCCACAATCTACTCGATGCCAGAGTAGATAATAATTTGCTTGCTTATCAAATTGAGAGCATATTACTATATTAAGATAGTTAAATGTGAAGCAGTAAAGGTGTAAAACTTCAATATCGAATACCTTGAAATTGCAGATAAACCCTTAGGCCCTAGAATATATGGAGTAAATGACAAGGAGGAACAGAAAGAGACCTGTATCGACAAAAATCTTCATGTCCATCAAATTACGAACTCTTGAATCATGGAAAACTAGAATGCCCTCCAAAATAATGACATCTGATGCATTGACCTAAAAGAAGCTTAATTAGTACTAAAGAAAGATTTTATTGTCAACAAAAAGAAAAAAAATAAATTCTAACCAGTAGACACGTAAAACTCTTTAGAAAGTTGAGACTTTATTAAGTAACAAAAAACAACATCAAGAAAAGAAGAACAGAAGACAGATGAAAAAATGTGCTAAAGCAATTTTCTGTTTATTAATAAGCTCAATTGCAGTCTGCAAATCCTCGCTCATCCTTACACACATTTAAATCAAAGAAACTTGAAAACTGGCATGTACCAAACTCAAAACTAGTATTGCAGTAATGATCTATGTGAGAGAGTCTTACAAAGAAAACCCAAACAGCAGGCTCTACTCTTATGATTGTAACTCAATGAATATAAAGAAGTTTCCCTCTGATTGCAGGGTGCAGCCTCATACCCTAGCTTATACTTCAATCAGCACCCATCTGGAGTTCTGACTACCGTAAATGAAGCAGCCAATAAGAATTTCTGTGACATGTCACAAAACTTGGATATATTTATGTTTTTATGTTGGTGTGATCCATTAATTTTTGACATCAAGATGTTCAATATGCCGCCATATCCTCCCTCTGCCACCCTTTCACTTCTGGCATGATGAGAGTTATGGTGGCAAAATCCATGTCGCTCAGCTGACAACACAGATCCTTGACGGTTCATGTCAAGAATTGACCTCTTTTATCGGAATGAGACAATCATAAAGAATCAAACAACTTGATATATATATATATATATATATATATATATATTATAGAAACAAATGTTACTGGAATTACGGCAAAGTGGAATAAGTTAATGGATAAAATGCATTACATTAAATTTAGTAACTATTTTTCAATTAGACGAGAAAAATAAAAGCAACTGAACTATTTGCCTAACAGAAAGAAGACAAAGAGATCGTTTGCAATAGAAAACAATGTAATGTATCAAAGTGTAACTCCTAATAACATCACAACTCCCGCTGCAAATATAGTAACATGTATTTATCATTCATACATTGCTAAAAACATTCAGCAGAAAACATCAAAGTAAAATCATAATGAGAAAGAAGAATATTCTAATGGGTATACTGCAAATATAGTAACATGTATTTATCATTCATACATTGCTAAAAACATTAAGCGACAACATCAAAGTAAAATTGTAATGAGGAAGAAGAATATTCTAATGAATTATACCCATTTTTGATTATTTTCATGCTACCTTTTCAAAATTACCTAATGCTATAAAAATATTAAAATCATATGGCATTTCCAAGATACTTCCTTTCAATAATAAAAAAATTCCTTCACCCGCTTTAATAGGCATAAATTTCAGGCCCTTTTATAGAGTCTGCCAGGTGGTCACTCTTGTGCATGCTAAGTATAGGCCTATTAAATCATGGAACAAGCTCAGGGATAGGGCTAAGAAGTCTTGAACTTTTCCTCATTTGGCAAACATGGCCCAGGAGACTAATCTGGGTTCTTAAAAATCATTGGAAATAGGGGAAACACGATCTTGTTGAGAGATCCTTAGGTGTTCCCTGTGCCCTTGTCGTATATGCCTAGCTTCTTCAATGATAGTGCCAGGATGGAGAAAAGGGTCTCTTGATTCATTGTGATGAACTTTATGGCATCTATAACATTTTTCTGAAAACTATTGTTTTACTCACAACACCGTGAGGCTAACCAAATGGCTGATGATTAGCGCTCCATGCATTTACTACGAAAAAATAAAGTGAACCTTTTCAAAACTGAATACAATAACTAATTCAATGAGCTAATAAATTTCCCTCTTCTGGGAATATAAAATATTCAACATATGAAAAGACAAGTGCATTCTAAGACGCAGCTAAATATTTAATATTCCTTCTCCGTATTACCTTCCCATATAAGAAAGAACTCAAGTGGCCTATGTACTAACATCCAAAAGAATCTGTTTAAGCTGACCATACAACATCATAGAATGGAAACTATATAAATGCATCCACAAATTACCTTTCGAAAACTTTCAGAGCACCGCCTGTGGTTGTTAAAGTCATAAATAGGAATGTTGACAGAGCGTCCACTTTTAAGCTTGCCCATGCAATCCAGAAGTTGCTCAGTATCAAAGGCATCTACAGAGAAAATAAACAGTATCTAAAGAATATCTCAAACAAATAGCAGAAGTACAGCTAATGCCCATGACTCATCAAGGCATGAAGCTTCACTGAAATTGCAAGTTACAATCAGGAAAATAATATTCATCACAATAAACCTACCAGGATGATCAAAATTGTAGTCTTGGACATACTCAGATTCTTCAGCAGTCAGGCCACGGTAAAAAGAATCCTGCACTTTACGATGTTATACTCAGCAGAATATATTGTAAACAGTAAGGGAAAACAACGAGACAGAAATTACTTCTACTCACTACAGGTAATAAATGCAAATGAAAATCATAACTTGAAAATGATGCTTATCTATCACATGGAAAACTATCTGATCATTGTGCCATATGACAACTGCCTTGCCATTCCAAAAGCAGTACGCAGTCGAAGGAACATAAAAAGTACTCAAGCTGAGGACTGGTAATGCAAAGAAAAAATAAGGCGCAAGAAGACTGATTTCATAGTATCTCACATCCACATCGACTATCACTAAAATCACTACAAAAAACAACCCAACGAGAGAAGCCCAGATCCCAAAATTGCATCTTTCTTACACCTGATTAACAAGAACCACACGATGATCGTGAAGCTGCTGGATGATCATGTCGCAAACCGTAGTTTTCCCCGACGCCGTTCCCCCCGAAACCCCTGTAAGAAACCATCAAGGTTGCTTCACTGTGATCGCGGAAAAGCTAAAGAAACGAATAAAAATTGGATTTTCGGTTTGATTGGGGAAGGAATAGTTACCTATGACGAAGGGCTGCCTTGGGGTGGAGGAGCCGGGGGAGAGGAGGGCCGCGGCTTTGGCGGAGGAGGGAGAAGAGGGAGTGGAAGGGGAGGTGAGGCGGAGGGAGTCGAGGCGGAGGCCGCTGAAGTGGGCGCCGGCGGCTGCTTCCATGGCGTCGTCCATCGATTTCTCCGGCATTCTCTTCTCTCTCTATAGACTCGTTTCGCTTTTCCGGGTCTCTCTCACGCTTTCTTTTGTTGCCGGATAAACGAAAGAGTAATAAGCGTTACACGCTTACACAGGAAAGGTTTGCAAATTAAGTCCGCTTTATATATTTACATTAGCAGACATAGACTAAAACTCGTGTCATTTGCAAACACAGTCTACTTATTATAATTATATACTTTTCGGCCTTCAATGGAATTTCAATGCGGCTATTGCAATTTAATTATATTCCATTTTTCAATTTAGCATATTAAACTGAACATATTTTTTTCTTATAATTCATGGGCATTTTATTTTAACGCAGTGCACACTAAAATTTATTATTACAAATAAAAATATTAAATATAACTAAATTATAAAAGCTCTGAATTTGAATAAATTAAGATCTAATGCATATATTAACAAAATATTTTTTTTCCAGAGAAAATCCATAGACACTCATGGTATCATTACTTTTTAATCAATCGATTATAACTTGATATACAAAGGAAAGTGATATAGTTATATCATATAAGCATCAGTCAATAAGGCAAAAAATAATTTAATAAATATGTTTTTGATATAGTAATTTATAATATTTTAGAAAAGAGTTGCTTAAAAGCATACATCCTCTTAAAGAAAAGATTTTTCCTAAATTAATAGAGGTCATCAATTAAGATAACCACTTCATAAAGTGGGAGCTTTTATAATTTAATTATATTTAGTTTTTTTTATTTATCATATAAAATTAAGTGTTTATAATTTTTTTATAACCTATACATATTCTATTATAATAAAATACACAATATCTACATATGTGATGCGTACTAAAATATATTATTATAAATAAAAAATTTAATATAATTAAATTGTAAAAGCATCCATAAACTACTTAAGCGATTTATTTAAATAAATCAACCTAGATGTTTAGAAAACTATAGTAATAGAATATTTCTCTATATCAAATATCTGTATTCTGTGGAAAAACTCAAGAAATTGTGTCTCGTATCTTCTTCACTATAAATATTCAAGGATATTATTGCTAGAGTTGAAATTTTGGCCAAAATTTATAATTTATATTTAATTTTTAACTTGTAATAATAGACTCTAGTGGCACTGTATATATAGATTGTGTGTACTGCATTGTAGCAAAACATGTATTTCATATCCTAATTCGATGAATATAATCAAATTATTAATGCCCTAATTTTGACTTGAGTGACATTTAGATCATTTGATTATGAATTATTGGAGTCACTAGAGGAAGTCTAATATATTATCTTTTCTTTAGAGACTGCTTGGGATGAAATCAAAAAAATTTTACTCTTGGGTTTCGACGTTCGAACATCATTAGTCATCTTTGTAGTCTCATGTTTGGGCATTTGAACGCCAAGCTTGCGGTCGTTCAAACGCTAAAAACCCCAAAACACCATTTTTTCAATGTGTTGTGGCGTTCAAATGCGAAAATCCGAGGGCACTTATTATGCGACGAGATTGTGATATTCGAACACCAACTATGACCGTTCAAACACTAAAACCCGAGAGTCTTATTCTTTGACAGGGCTTTGGCATTCGAAAGTTGTCTAGTACCGTTCAAATATCATAGTTCGAGATCTACTACTGAAATAAAAGTCCCATTGATGACCTGATTCGTCCTAGCAAACTCAATATCCCATATGAGGTGATTCAACCAGATCACATCACAATTTAGTCCCAAAACTTACACTACAACCAAGGGCTTTATATTTGGAGTCAAAAGTCAAGTGCACGCCAATGCACTGGACTCTATCTTTAGTATTCAATTATTATAATATATATATATATAATATTTTAAATCAAGTAATAGGTTCCATAAATATTATTATTTTTAATAAAAATTTAGTTAGAAAATTCTTATCGAGATCTTTAAAATAAGACTAATAATCATTAGTTTAAAAAATAATTTTAAATTACTAATTTGTTAATTAAGAAAGTTTGCATACAACACTTTATCTTTTCAACAAATTGCAATTTACACTTTATATTTTTACTATTTACAAATCAAGTCTTATAGTTTGACGAATATGTGCAAAAAATATTCTAATGTTAGATCTATTAGCTAAAGTTAAGTAAATATCTAGATTAAATTAACTATACTAAGAAGATTACCCGAATATTATCAGCCATGTTATACTTACCTAACATATACTAACTTGACCCAAGTCAAATAACCAAACCCAATTAAACTAAATTCAATCTATAATAAGGGCATTTTATTATTTTATAAATAAAATATATCTAATTAACGAAATATTTTAGTGATGTTAGTTCAAATCTAACATAGGGTATTTTCTACACATATTTGCTAAATTAAGAGGTAAGATTTATAAATAGTAAAACTTTAGGGTGTAAACCATAATTTCATTAAAAGGAATGGAGTTATATGTAAATTTTTTTAATTAAATAGAGAATTTTAAGAAAAGATCAAACGCAATTCTTTTAAATTAATGAAAGAATGTAAATTTTTATATATTTTTTATGTAGTGTATTTCATGTTTGATGCATTTTAATATTTGTTATTTATATTTAGAGGATAATCTTGACTACTTATTCCGAATAATTTTTGGGACACTCCTATTTTAAAATAGTAAAGAAGAAAAAAATATTTATTATATAATTTACAAAATTAAAATTTTGAAATAACTTTAAAATAATGTAATATTATAATTATTTTAAAGGTCTGATCAGAAGTTTCTAACGGTACTATTTTTATTAAAAATTGATTAATAGAACTAACTATATATTTAGTTTAAATAATTAGATTATAAAATAAAGAATATAAATGAAATTTAAAATAGTGGCTTAAATATTTAGAGGGCAGAATTGATATTTAAAAAAAAATAAACAGTGCATTAGAGCACCAAATAGAGCTTCATTGGGCTTCAAAATTAGATGCTCTAAGAGCTTCTCCTGATGCACTCCAATGCACTCAGCTATATATTTATTAAAAAATAATATAATACATATATATTTATATTATTTATTTTAAATCATTTAATAGGTTCTCTTAGTGTTATTATTTTTTAATAAAATATATATTGTTAAAAAGCTCTCATCGAGATTTTTAAAATAAGAATAATATTCAATAGTTTTAAGTAATTTTAAATTACTAACTTTTTAAATTAAATATATTGAAATTATATTACACGAAATAAACATTGAAATAAGTATTATACATCATTACTAAAAATATCAAAATTACATTAAACAAAATAAACATAAATTAACATTTAATAGTATAAATAATAAATATTTAATAGTCCGGTAAGTCATCTTTATAGCAAAGGCATGGGAATGAAGGAATATAATTTTTAATGTAATTTTTATTTGATTTATGTTTAATATATTTCATGTCTCATGTATTTCATTTATGAGATTTTTTTAATATTTATTATATTTTATATTTGATATATTTTAATATTTAGTATTTATATTTGAAAATAATTTTGAGTCATTATCCGAATAATTTTGGACACATCAATTTTAAATAATAAAACAATATTTATTATGTAATTAAAAAAAAAATTTAAATTTAAATTAACTCAAAATTAATTTAATATTAGGCTTATTTTAAAAGTTTCAATGAGTCTTTTCCAACGGTACTATTTTTATTAAAAATTGATTAGTAAATTAATTATATACTTAGTTTAACTAACTAAATTATTTAATAAAGGATACAGATAGAATTAAAATTGTTGGATTAAATATTTATAAAAGCAAAAATTAAAAATTTGAAAAATCTAAAAATAAATAGAGTTGGGCTCCAAATTTTTTTGGTGGGGCTTTAAATTTGGAGCCCCATTGTAACTAGCTCCAAATTTGCTAGTTATGCAGCCTAGTTGGAGCTCTATTGGGCTCCAAATTTAAAGATTTGGAGCTCGGTTAGATGCTCTAATACAACAATCTTAGTTTAGGGTTATAGCTCCATGTAATTATTGATTTTTAAGGAGTATGGATTATTTTAATTTGTGAATCACATAAGACAGAGAAAAGAGTGGAATGGTGATGGGTATTTATTATTAATTTTTAATGGCTCGGTGATAGCACGATGATACAGTGGATTGGAGGAGCAACATGGTGGCTTGGAGTGATGTCTCGACATTAGTGACCTACGAGGTTTAAAGTCTAGACTAGACAATCTAGTATATTGATTAAAATTTGATGGGGCCTAAATATGGTGAGTAATACTGAAGTATAACAACATAATATATAAGAATGTGGTGTGTATTACCAAAGGTAGGACATGTCTTATACTCGCCATACTCATAGGTAGCATCTAAAATGACATTGTTGAAGAAAAACAAAGAAAAAGAATTATATGATTGATTATTTTTTAATTATACTTTGCACCCAAATTATCAAAAGAAAAAAGAAACTAAGAGAGAAAATTAAGCTGAGAACGAAAGAAGATAAATATATTGGATTATGTGAGAAAATAAAGTGCTCATGAACAATGTGCACTTCACAGTCGTTGGCAAATAGTTCACAACATAACAATAATTTTGAAAGGAAAGCAACAACAATATAGTAGGAATAGCTGCTGGTCAATAAAATTTGCAAACTCCTTCAAGAGAAGATCTGAGACTATCTTCCTCCCATTTTAAACCTTCCCACCATGATCTATGGCATTTTATTTTCTCTAATTTACTTGGTATGGTATGTGACTGGAAAGGGAGTTTCTCCAATTTATGACATCCTTCAATATGAAAATATCGCAAGGATGGGAAGGTGACTCCGTATCACAAACGGTTTTGCAGATTTGAGATGAATCAACTTCATAATCTCGAGGCAAGGGAATGTAGGAATCAATGTACCTCCTCCCTCTTCTTGTCTTTCTGCCGCAGAATCCTCACCATCATTATCATCCCTACTACAGATAGCATACTTCAGTTTAAGGCAATAAGATATTTTCAGTTCCCGAAGGCACGGGAGATGCACTATCCATGAGACCTTATCTATATTGTCGCACAAGAAAAACTCTAAGCGCCGAAGTTTTGGAAATACATCTTTTGGAGAAACTCCCTTCCACACGATCGTTTTCAAATCCCTCATCTCAGAGAAGCAAAGTATCTCAAGATCGAGATGCGAATTACCATTTTCTCCATTGCGTTGAATTAGTATTTGTATCATATTACTATCCCAAATCTCAAAGTGATTCAAGTTCCCAAGAAAGTTAGCCATGAAGAAGAACGCAGGTTCCTTCAAAGAGCATATTCCAAGAGATTGAATAGGCATATTGGATGACTTAAGTGATTGGGCGAGAGTCACCTACCGCAGTGATTCCAAGAGCTCTCAGATTATTCAAACTCTTCAATTCTTCCAACAATGACGGTGGGCAGCCTATCCCCCCGAGGTTAAATAAGTTGAGCTCTTGGAGCGCATAGAGTTTTGAGAAAGCATCCTTCGATATTGTGTGAATGAAATTTTCTTTGAGATGCAAATATTTGAGACTGGTAAGAGATTTCAGCTCCTCGGGTAGTGACTCTATTCGGTTGTGATTTAGATTGAGGTATTGAAGTTTGGCCAACTTACATATCTCCACGGGGAACTCTTTCAAGAAGTTATCTTCAAGGTCTAGATAAGTGAGTGCATCAAAAGCCTTGATATTTACAAGTACTCCTCTTTCATGTAGCTCATAACTCCGGAGAATTAGGGTTGTAAGTTTAGTAAGAGGAGGAAGAATACCGTAGGGAAAAGGCAATGTTTTGTAGGAAATATTCATTACTGATATTCGCTCTATCTCATTGCTGATATTCTCTACTGGCCCAATATCTGCTTTGATGATCCATTTATTGTTGTTCTCTCCGTAATCACGTGCTATCCATAGTGCCATGTCACGAAGCACATCATGCATTTTCACACTCTCGTCCCCTGTCTCATAACTTGTTGAATCCTCAAGTAAGCATGATGCTTTTAACTTATCTATGAGAGTGTACCCGATATTATAAGCACTTCGTAGTGTTCTGGACACCTTTACTAGTCCTAGCCCTATCCAGCTTTGGATGAGCTCCTCCTTCTGGATTTTATAATCCTCAGGCCACATGGAACAGCTCAAGAAACACTGTCTCAGAGTATCAGACTCTAAGCTTTCATAGCTAAACTTCAATATATGGAAAGTTGTGCTTTCTTTTGCATTTGGCTGGCAGTCGATCTCATGAAGTTGTGACTCCTTAAGTAGCTCGATGGCACCTTCCCATGCTCTGTAATGCTTTTTGGCATGCATGGCATGCCCAACAGTAATGAGTGCTAGTGGCAAGCCTCCCAATTCATGGATGATATCTCTTGCAAGCTTTGTTATAGTAGCATCAGAGTTGAGGGTCTCCTCGCCTACGCTCTCTTGGAAGAGTTGCCATGCGCCCTCCTCCTTCAGGCAATCCACTTTAATTGTCTTACTCACGTTCATTTGCCCGCAGACTTCATCTGAACGTGTTGTCAATACCACCTTTTGTTTAATTTCACCGACCACACCAAGCGGGGTTGGAACACCGACAGCTTTAAGATCCAGCCGTTCCCATAGGTCATCCAGTAGCAGGAGAAAGCTTCTCTTATTCAAGAAGTTGAAGATGATGATGGCTTGTGATTCGACATCATTGGCACGAGAAAGGCCAAGTTTTTTGGCTATTGCTTGTTGAACCTTCACGACGGAGCAATCTTTCGAGGCGGTCACATGAATCACCAAATTAAAACATTCATCTCCGATGAAGGAGTTGTTGATCTTGTTAAGGAGGTGGGTCTTCCCCACACCACCCATTCCCCAAATGCCGATAGTTCCAACCTCATCATCATCTTTGAGGTCTTGGAGAGCCAATTGGAGATTATAATCCATCATTGACGACGACCCGCTAGATGTGGTAGCGACCTCTTGCACAAGAGGCGGCGGCAACTTCTTTGTGATTTCTCCGATTAATGCTTCATTTTCGTACAACTTTTGGGCCTCCATTAGCTTCTTGGCGGCGCTCTTGCCGATTGTATATTTTGACCCAGAGGATGTACCGCCGTTCTTTGCGGCGGTCGTATTTTTGCCGATCGCCTCGGCTTCGGCCTTGACTTTCTCCACCTTTTGCAACCACCCTTTGACTTGTTCTGTCGCCGTCTCGCCCTTGCGCTCGCCCATATCAATCTTTCCTTTGATGTCATCCCTCTTGTTCACCAAATCATTGGTGGCATCTTCTAGGGCTTTTACTTTAACACCAGCTTTAAATAGATACGTCCCATGTGCACGCACCTGATTTATCACTGGAAGAAGGACCATATCCGCAGCCATTTTGATGAAATCCATGGATTAATATCAGGTATACAACAATGAAGGGAGATGAAGGAGATATATGTGTGTGTGAGAGAGAGAGATGTGGGAATCTCAAGTATGTAACAGCGGAAATTTGAGGGATATCAGAGCATAGAAGTACTTTGAAAATCCAGTCAGAGATCTGCAGTATTTATAGCACTATTCCAAAAGGAAGGAAAAAGAAGGAGAGGAAGAGCTTAGTCTTTTATTGGAATGGGAATTAGTTTTAACAAAAATAAAAATTATTTTCTCTCAAGTTAGTTGAGACCAACTCAAGTTAGACGTGCATGCAATGAGACGTGCACGACCTTACAAGATATGCAACAGCTCAAGCATCCTAACATTTTTATTTTCCCAACAGAGAATTACTTTAATAAAAATAAAATAATTTTCTCTCAAGTTTGTTGTGGCCAACTATAGTTAGACAAGCAATGAGATGCGCACATACAAGTGACTTTAAACAAAAGAAAATGCCTGAATGATGAAACAATCTGCACCACTTCACTTAGACAAGTGGGCATTGATTGAATGCTATATTTCGATTTTAGTATTCAGGTCAACGCATTAGCAACTTATTTAAATAATAAACCTATGTTACGTTTTATTTGTACTTATTAATTAATAAAATTATATTTTAAAATATAATTTATGTTTATGTAACATGTCTGTGTATAAGCATATACACAAATTATGAGATATTTGATAAAAAATATATTGAAATGGAAGATTGATTTTGAAGTCAAAGTGTACTCAAATGATTTACTACGATTTAAGTAGTATAAAAAAAATTACAAAGACATAGAAATAATCATTTTGCACATGTTCACAGTGTTCGCAGTGCATTTATATACATTCGAACTCACCTAGAAAGTTGGTAGTACTAGATATTTAACTTATTTCTAAGAGATATTTATTTATCTTTTAGAGGTATTTATCTTATCTCTAATAGAATTCATGGCTAATCTTTAAAGAGATATTTATTTTATTTCTACTAGATACCTATTTTATCTCTAAGAGATATTTATCTTATCTCTAAAAAGTATTTATGTTATCTCTAAGAGGTATATAAATTGGTTTAATATAAAATTAGGAGTGAGGGGATTATCTTTTAGAGAAGTCATTGATCATTATCTTTTGAGGTAATCTTTTGTAGGCGATTAGAATTTTCATCTTTAGACAGAATGTGCTGAATCATTCTCTTCAAAGGGGGCGAGGAGAACAAGAAGTCAACGCATGTACTTGCATTTTTTTTTTTTTTGGTGTTACAACCCCTTTGTACTTATGCTGAAAATCACTTTATTTCCTTATAATTTAAAAAATTCCAAACTAATCCCTATATTTACTACTAAAGTAAAACTATCAATTTTTCTGTCAAAGTTAATGGAGTGCGCACAAATGACCAAAACACTTTGTCGTGTTATATTAGGCAAAATAGATAGATTTGTATTTGATTTTTTAACCCATATGTGTCTTGTTCCTATATATGATCTAACTATTAAACTTCATAAAATATACGTTTAAAAAACTTACTATATAGTTTGTTAGGTTTTATTTGTACTAATATAATTCGTAAATTATGTTTTATTTGTGTAATGTGTCTAGATTTTATGTATGGGCATATGCATAAGTTATGATAAGTTATGAAATATTTGATAAAGAATATTAAAGTGGAAGATAAATTTTGAAGTCAAAGTATTCAAAATAATTTTAGAATTGTTATTGAAGTGATTAAACGGTGTCATGATGGTTGAAAAGTACAAAATTTCACCTAAAGGCACAAGAACAGTCACTCTGCATTCAACTATCTAGTTTGTTGTTTGAATGCACTCGGGCCGTATTCAAACACACCTTGTAGTGCGTTCGAACGCGAAATTAGGCGTTCGCATATACAAAAAATGCGTTTTGATCATTCGAATGCAGCTACGTAACATGCAAGTTTTTTAACTTTCAAGAGTTCTATTTTGACTTGGATGCCCTAACTCTAAAGAGGTGGGTGAATGCTTTTGAAAATGATTTCTCAGAGCTACAACTTTTTCCCACCAACAAGGTCCATCTCTTCTACAATATACCAAGCTTATGTGTAATAACCATAAAAAAAAAATTTGGGCGCACACGTGCAAGTGTTCACCCCTTTCCTCTCTCCCTTTTCTTCTTCTCTTTCTTTCCTTCTTTTCATTTTCTTTTCTTCCTTCTCCCTACTCGCAGCTACCTTTAGCCACCTTTGGGATGCCATTGTGGGACCACCACCGAGCTTGCCAACCCGAGGATCGAAGTGCAGAGCTCGCTCCATCGTTAGGTATATTTTTAAAAAGCGTGTTAGTGAGTGGGGTCTTCTCCTTCGATTTTCCTCCTCTTGGTCTCGCCGTGATCCGGCTAGCCGATGCCTCGTGCCCGGCTGCGTTGGTCTAGTGACCTTCCCTTTTTGCAAGGATGCCCCTAGTGGCCTCCTTCGACGCCCTCGTGGCCGAAGCCGCCGACCACCTCTGACAGCTTGATTTCTCCTCAATTGGCTTATGCTTGTTAATGGGAGAGTGTCGGTGGGTTCGACTAGCTTGTTGATGGCCGGGTTCATCGGTAGCGCCCCCCCCACGATTGGGTCCGTACGGTTTGTGGGTGGTGGCTGTCTTCCCCAGCGGGGGTAGGCACTATGGGTGCCTTCCTCCGTGGCGGGGTGTTGGCCAGCCTATTTACCCCGACTACCCGTGGTTACCACCACCGACACTGCCATCCCTCCTTCCTCCCTCCTTTTAGTCGAGATGATGAAGGAGGGAAAGGAGTGGTGCCTCAGAGTGGGGCTAGGTGCGGCTAGCACGAGTGCCGAGTCGGGCTAGATCTTGCTTGACCCAAGTTACGGGTCAAGGCGGGTGCGGCCCGGCCCTTTGCTCTATGTTTTGGGTTGAGTGGGTGCGACCCAACCCTCTCCCAAATTGGGCTTGGATAGGTCCCTTTAGCCTTACCAATCCCAAACTTAGGTTGGGCTACTTGTAGCCTAGCCACACTCTAGAGCACGGGCTAGGTCGCACCCAACCCAACATGGAACGTGGGTCTGTGCTGGGCCGCACACATCCTAACTCAAAACTCGGGGCCAAGTTACGCCACACCCACCCCAAACTAGGCCCGCATTCTGAGTTAGGCTCGGTGCAGACCAGCCCGGGCCCACGTTCCTGGATGGGTGCAATCTAGTCCGTGCTTTGGGGTGTGACTGGGCTACATGCAGCTCAGCCCAAGTTTCGGGTGGGTGGGGCTAAAAGCAGCTCAACCCAATTTGGAGGTAGGTCTATAGCCTAACCCATGTGTTTTTCTAATTAAGGTGGGCTTTGGGCCAATTTTGGTCGGTCTATTTTAGCTTTGTGTTGGCTAAATAAAGTAATTACCCACTAATTATCACTTTAAATTATTTATGTCATTATTAATTATTTTTAATGCTGGCAACCGTGAGCCTTAATTAATTAATTAATGATTTTAGCGAATAGTAATGTTTGCTTTATTAATTATCTTATAAATTAATTTTAATGAATTGGACCGTGGCTAGAGTGTGCCGTTATAAATAACATATAAAAGAAAGCAGTTATTGTAGGGAAAGTATATTAGCAGATTATCTTAATTAGCAAAACAGTCCTATGTGATTTACCTAAACGATAATAATTAATGGAAAGATAATTTAAGGTAAATTTTATTAAATTACTTTTAATAACATATTAGGCACTAGTACAACTATGCTAGCTCAACCTAATTTATAAATATGAAAATTTGCAGATGGACCTACCCAAGCTTATAGTGAACGTCAGTAAGATCATTTAACTAATTAGTGATAGGATTATTGTGCTTTATATTTTTTATTTACTTTTATTATCGAGGTGGACTCCGTATCGTATGAGGATGATCTCGTGGCGTAATTGCAGCTAATATTAAGAAAGTAATTTAAGCCAGTGAAACTCCTATAATCTAAAAGTAGCGTAGAGAATAAAATAACTTACTTTATGACATCATCACATTCATAACATGCATGTGCATACGTTTTTCTTATTGTTATTATTGCACATCATGCATTATAAGTTTTTGCTATTCGGTAAGATTTTGTATATTATAATTTCTGTGCATATTTATTAGGCATGAACATGTGTGTTGGCACGTAAATCATGATAATGATGTATTTTATTATGCTTATTGTCTTTGTATAATATCATGCCACTTGCACACGTGCACGACCATAAATGGGGTGATTGTTGTGTCTCGATAGTACACGACATCTCTCCAGCCAAGGTTAGGGGAGGAGGATATTCTTATACTTATATATATTAAGACTCATGGTTGAGGTCTTAGTTAGATGATCCCAAACAATTAGGTAGCTCTTTCGTTGAGTGATTTACTTTTGATCGATGAGAGTCATACCCTTTAGAGTATTTAAGATAGAGAAAGAGAAAAGTAAGATATCGTAGAACTAGCGGTACCCGATGATGTAGGGTGAGGGCGTCCATGAGTGATGGCTCATAATTTTTACATGGTGGTGTGATGATATGGAGACGAAGGCTTAGATCGTATTATCGATGTGTGATTCGACCTTTGTGATGGGCTTATGACTGAAGTTCTTAGAGTACGTGGTAGCGAGGCAATCGATCATCTTTGTTCGTCTGGTGATGGGCTGTCAATTCTACTATTAGAGTCTACATTTCCTTGGGGTATGTGTGTGGACGGATGTGAGGATTAATATGGCCTACGGGCATAGCTCTACATGAGTCTATATTACAGACTTAGTAGTATGAGATAATGTATACTATGTGGTGTAGTGTTGACATGGCCTATGGGCGAAACTTAGTGTGAGCTTGAGTTTGAGGACTTGATAGTCGGATTAATGCATTAATTTGATTATAATGCGCATATTCATATTTATTTATTGTTGCATTATTTATTGCACTACTTTTAGATTGTAGAAGTAGAAACTCTCTAAGCTTTATGCTCACAACATTCTAGTGAAAGTATTTTTAGATTAGTTGATGACTCGGGATTTGTGGCAAAACTGGCAAAGAATTATCTTTAATATCTCTTATTTATTTATTCTTATAAATTAAGCTAAATGGCTTGTAGCCCTTACGTGGGCAATTTTTCATCTATTTATGGATATATATTTTGGGGCTTGTTGTAGCCTATGGTATTATGCGCTTCTTCTTTGTCTATATTATTTGTGAAAATGTGGGCTTTTTGCTTGTATATTGTGTTAAAATATTGACCAACAAGTCACGTGGTAATCATGTGGGTCTTACCCACATGAGGGGTACATGTTTGGTGGCAGGTGTGACATTTCGTTTTAAGGATTATCTAGACAAAGGATCAATCTCGAGGTCTACTGATTAGAGATCAATCATGAAAATCGATGAATTATGGGTTCTAGTGAGCAAGATTGAGAGAAATAAAGTTGTTGGATCAACGAGTTATTTGTAAGTCAGTCTTGTAACTGTTACAAGTTTAGTAATTAGTTTTGATCCGAGTTTGAATACATGATTTTTTTCTTATTTAGTTTTTCCATATAAAAATCTTAACGTTTATCTTTGCTTTACTCGTTGATATTTACTCTGTATTTATTTAAGCAAATGGTTGATATTATTGCCTAGAATTTAGACACATACACGTGCCTAAGTTAGTTTTTCATAGTTGACATGATTTTTATTTTCATAGTTGACATGACTTAGAAAGTAAGTGAAGAAAATATGTTGATATTCTTTAAAAAAATGCTTATATAAGAGGGGAATGATATTTTTGTTTATAAAAAATTAAAATAGAGGGAATTCAGCCCGCTATTCAAACTTTATACATATTTAGGCACCATTTATTAATTTGGACAGAAAAACTAACAGTCACATTTTAGTCGTAAATACAAGAATTGATTTGAGACCTTTTAAAATATAGAGGGATAAATTAATTTTGGACATAAGTATAGAGAATAAATATATTTAAACCATTAAAAAATTGCTAAGATTTTCCTGATTGTTTCTTAAATTTGGCATCTAATTTTATAGGCTAAGTATCGTGCTGCTAGGACTGCCAATGCAGCATGTAGTATATAAAATAACCAATGGGATGACAAATTATCAAAAGAAAAAAAGAAACTTCGAGGTATAAATTTAAACTGACAACGAAAAAAGATACATATTTTAGATTATGTGAAAAAGTAATGTTCAGAGAACAACGTGCACTCTTCATAGTCATTAGCAAATAGTTGACAATATAACATTAATTTCAAAAGAAAAAGCAACTACAACACAGTAGGAATATCTGACTTCTTGTCAAGGAAGCCTATGCCATTAAAATTTGCAAACTCTTTCTAGAGAAGGTTTGATGCTGTCTTCCTCCAATTCTAAACTTTCCCACCATGATCTATCACATTTTATTTTCTCTAATGTACTTGGTATGGTATGTGGCTGGAAAGGTAGTTTCTTCATTTTTCACATCCTTCAACATGAAGATATCGCAAGGATGGGAAGGTGACTGTCGGATCACAAACGACGTATAGCTCTGGAAGATTAATCAACTTCATAATCTGGAGGCAAGGAAAAGTAGGAACCAATGCACCTCCTCCCTCTTCTTGTATTTCTGCCACAGAATTCTCACCATGGTTGTCCTCCATGCTACAGATAACATACTTCACATTGAAGCATGCATTGATGTACAGTTCCCGGAGGCACGGAAGATGCACTATCCATGAGGCGTTCTCTATCTTGTGGCACACGAAAAATTCTAAGCGCCGAAGTTTTGGAAATACATCCTTTGGAGAAACTCCCGTCCACGAGATCGATTTCAAATCCTCCATCGAAGTGAGGCGAAGTATCTCAAGATCGAGATGCGAGTTGGCATTTTGTCCACTTCTTTGAATTAGTATTTCTTGCGTTCCACTATCCCATATCTCAAAGTGATTCAATTTCTGAAGAATATTACCCATCAAGGAGAGCGTAGGTTTCTTCAAATTGTATATTCCAAGAGATTGAATAGGCATATTGGTTGACTTCTCAAGCGATTGGAACTGAAAGTCACCTTTCGCCGTGATTCCAAGAGCTCTCAGGTTATTCAAACTCTTCAATTCTTTCAACAATGACGGTGGGTAGCCAATCCCCCAGTTACTGAATAAGTCAAGCACTCGAAGCGCATGGAGTTTCGAGAAAGCACCCTTTGATATTGTGTGAATGTAATTTTCTCTGAGATGCAAGTATTTGAGATTGGTAAGAGATTTCAGCTCCTCCGGCAGTGACTCAATTGGGTTGTGATTTAGATTGAGGTATTGAAGTTTGACCAGCTTACATATCTCCACACGGGGAATTCTTTCAGGCTGACTTTCTCAAGGTCTAGATATATGAGTGCGTCGAAAGCCTGCATATTTATAAGCACTCGTCTTTCATGCAGGTCATAACCCCAGAGAATTAAGGTTGTAAGTGTAGTAAGAGGAGGAAGAGTAACGTAAGGAAAAGGTAATATTTTGTAGGAAATATTCATTACTGCTATTCGCTCTGCATCATTACTGATATTCTCTGCTTGCCCAACGTCTGTTTTGACGATCCATTTATTGCTGTTCTCTCCATAATCACGGGCTATCCATAATGCCATGTCACGAAGCACATCATGCATTTTCACACTCTCAATCAAAAGCCTCCTGTTTCATAGCTGATTGGATCCTCCAATAAGCATGCTGCTTGTAGCTTATCTATGAGATCATATCCATAATTATAAGAACTTCGTAGCGCTTTGTCCACCTTTACTAGGCCTAACCCGATCCAACATCGGATGAGCTCCTCTTTCGGGATTTCATAATCCTCCTTGCATTTCGCCCACATTTGATCTCAGGAAGTCGCGATTCCCTAAGTAGCTCGAGGGCCCATTCCCATGATCTATAATTCTTCTTGGCATGCATGGAACTCCCGATGGTGATTAAGGCCAGAGGCAAGCCGCCCAACTCTTTGACGATTTCTTTTGCAATAGTTGGTATGTAAGTATCCGAGCTAAGAGTCTGCTCACCGACATTCTTTTGGAACAAGCTCCATGCGACAACCTCATCTAATTTTTGCACTTTAATTTGTTGTTCCACACTCATGACACCGCAGACATTGTCTGATCTTGTTGTCAATACCACCTTTTGCTTATAAGGGCCGATTGCAGTGAGAGGGATTGGAACACCAACTGCTTCAAGATCTAGATATCCCCATAGATCATCCAACAGTAGGAGAAAGCTTCTATGAGCCAAGAAATTAGAGATCGTCTTGGCATTTGATTGTACATCATTGGGCTTGCGCAGGCCGAGTTTCTTAATTATTTCATCTTGAACCTTTGATACTGAGCACTCTTTAGAAGCTGTGACAAGAATCACGACATCAAAGATAGAGTTCCCATGATAAAAAGAATTTTGGATTTGTTTAAGGAGATGAGTCTTCCCTACACCACCCATGCCCCAAATTCCAATCCTTGTCACAGTATCATCTTCTTTAAGGTAGCGAAGTGCCTCTTGAAGGTTGGAATCTATTTGACTTGATGCATTAGATGTGCTAGGCATATCTGGGATAAGAGGAGGAGGCTGCTTCATAGCAATCAATTCAAATTCTTCTTAGACAACTTTTAACATCTATTTGACTTGATGCATATCTAGGATAAGATGTGGTGGGCATATCTGGGATAAGATGAGGATATAGTTTCTCAGCAATTGATTCAAATGCTCCTTCTGCGAACAACTTTTGAACCTCTACAAGCTTCTTAGCAGCTCTCTTGCTGATGGAGTAGTTTGAGCAGCAATTGAGAGAGTATCCGCTGAGACACTTGCAACTCCTTTGCTAGTATTTTTCTCCGATTGCTTGCGTTTCGACGATGATGGCCTTCACCTTCTTTAGCCATCATTGTACTTGATCCTTTGCTATAAGACCTTTTCTCTCGGCGCTCTCTATTTGCATGGCTGACATCCTTCGTCCTCTCTTCCAAATTTCTAGAGGCGTCTTGGAGGGCTTTCACATTGTTGCCAACTTTAAAAGGATATGTTACATGCTTAGTTATGAGATCCATCAAAGAAGTCAAAGGAGATTGGCATATGCCAATGAATTTGGTTAGGACCTCCATTGATTTCAAGAATGATTATTGGATAGGTTGAGAGATAGTAACAAATTTGTGTATCAATGGAGAAAATCAAGAGTGACAAATAATATGTGTTGAAAAAAGAAAAATAGGAATGATCGAACAATCGATAAGATGCAAGGAATTAAGCAAATGTGGATTTTCTTTTTTTTTTTTTTTCTTTTTGGGGGATAAAGAGTTTTGATGGACTACAATCTTGCAAACTGATAATAGAAAGAAAAGAACATCAGGTGGTAGCTTACAATTGTGGAAGAGCAAGCACTGAAATGAAAAGACAATGTGATCAAATACTGAATGAAGGATAGAGAGAGGTGTGTGTTTGGTAGACAAAGATATGAGAATCTCAAGTATGCAACTCTAAAATTTTAGAATGACAAGAGCTTAGAAATGTGCAGCATTTATAATCCTGTTCCAAAGGAAAGAAAAAAAAAAAGAAGAAAAAAGGAAAAAAAAAAAATAGGAAGGAGCTATAGATAAAGAGAACATCTTTTAGTTTAACACAAATAATTAATTTTTTCTCAAGTTCAAACAACATTTAGAATTGCAGTAGAGGTGTGCACGAATCATACAAGTACCATAATAAAAGAACTGATGAAACAATCTTGCACCACTTAGGACGATTGATTGAACGCTATATTTTGATTTTAGTATTCAGGTCAACGCACTAGCAACTTGTTTAAATAATGTACCTGCGATGAATCAAATGGCTAGACATAAGATCTAGTTGACCAAACAAATGATAGGGATATTGAATCATTTTAGTGGCTAGACACAAGATCTAGTTGATTATTTTTTAATAGTTTGAATGCCATTCAGATATTTCGGTTGTGCCAATTATGAAATTAACCTATTAATATCCAAGAATATTAGAAAACTATGGACGAAACCGCGGAGGGAAAGCGACGAACAAACAACGCAATAGCACTAGTGAAATAGATAAATATATATATATATATATATATATATATATATTTTTTTTTTTTTTTGATTGATGAGCTGAAATCAGCTAAAGGTTACAAGGAGGCCAATGGATACTCTCTATTCTGTCGGAGAATGGCCTCAAGTTCCTTCAGCTTTGGGGATTCAATACTCCAAACAGACCCTGTTAGCAACTCTTCGCCCAAGCCTACTTACCCAATCCGTCGCTCTATTCATCTCTCTCCGAGTATGTGAGAACACAACATCATTAAAGTTACTCACCATACTCCGGCAGCCAGCTACGGTGCCCCTGAGTCTCCAAGGCACAACTAGATCGCCGTTCAAAATCCTCACCAGCTCTTCATACTCAACGACTACTTTCACCTAGCCAATAGCCTATCTGCAATCCATGCAAGACTGCAGGGGCTTCACAGTTAAAACTATTCTAAGTGGACCAATTCACACAATTATTGAAGTTATTTCATATAAAAAAGTCAGACTAAGTCACAGCTATCTTACATTTGTAATTTGCTGAATGTATTTGGCAGAATGTAATTCGTAGTTGTATTACATAAATATTTATAATTATTTTATGTATTTTACTTATTAATACTTTTGTCGTCTAAAGACAAAATTAATATAATAGAACAAGAAAACAAGCTAGTAATGAATGCTTAATCATACTTCTTTATTATCGTCTCAATAAAATGATATTTGTTTTGGATTAATTATATCTAATTTTTTTTTAACCACATAAACCTAGGGGTGAAAACGGGTCGGATTAACTCTGACCCGACCCGCTATCCGACTCAATTCGGATAAAAAATTCCTATTCAATTTGGATACGGATAGAATTTTTGAAAAAAGAATCTGAATACGGATTTGGATACGGTCAGATATAATTTTCGAATTCGGATATGGATATCGATTATCCGTTTACCCACATATATTTTTAAATAATTTTTAATTTTTAATTTGCTTATTTAAATAGTGAATATTGATAATGATGTGTTATATATTATTTGTCGTCCAATATCCGTATCCGAATTTGTATCCGGACTAAAAATATGGATCCGGATATGGATTGACCAATACCCGATCCGTATCCGATCCGTTTTCACCACTACATAAACCTCTTACCTAAAATAAGAAAATTTTCAGCTCAAAGATTCTATGTAGCTATTTTTTTTATTTTTAGTCAAGGGGTTATATGATTGTTTATCTTAGTACAATTATTCTATATGGATAATAAAAGAGTTTATAGGGTGTTTATAGAAAACGGTAATAGTTAGAAGGCTAAGCATAATTATCCCTTTTCATTCAAACTCATGGAACGTGAATGCTTTAAATCGTGGACCAATCCGATCACGTCCGATGGGTAAACTCGAAAAATAGCCAAAAAAGAAAAAATTAAAAAATATTTTTATTAAAATTAAAATTAAAAAATATTTTTATTAAAATTAAAATTAAAATATATTTTTATTGAAATCACCCAATAGATATTAAAATTAAAGATTAGAATGATTCAAAATAAAATTTAAGCAATATTGTTTGTCCATAGCATTTATAATAGTGATATTATCACTAATGCAAATTTTAACATTACTACTATTTTATTTCTGATCTTGTCACACCATAATTAGCCCATAATTTCTTCTTTAATTATTATGATTTTTAGTAATATTATTGTACTCTCATTCCAATGCATGCTAACAAAATAATAAGAAAGGAGGAATTAATAATATTTAATCCTATACAGCTTCTCAAAACAAAAAAGAAAACAAAAGAAAAGGAAAATAATGCAAGCTTGTATATCATTAATCATATCATTATTTTTTTAAGTAAAATACTAATCTTGTTGGTACTTTTATTGAAATAATACTGAAATATATAATGCTTTACTAGAGAAATATATACATAAAACACTAAACAATAAATCGTCTTATTGTTAAAAACACTAAAGTAGTGAACTACTTAGTTTCGTAGATCATAACTTTATAATCGAGATCCATTTTGGACATATGATATAAAGATAAAAGAAAAACGAATGTAATAATTTTGATGGAAGCTTAATCACTATAAGGACGAACTTGATGCAGATTATGATCCATTTTCTAGTACACACTTGGTGAGATAAATGCTATTTAGACTTGTGATAGAAGAGATAAGGTTGTTTCTTTGTTTAAATAAGAGGGAATGGGTGTCTAGACTCATCCTATACTAATCAACTTAGTAAAGCAAAGCTGTTAGATACTTTCCCTATAACGTTCTTTCAGATTCAACTCGAATCCTAAGGAATTATAATAGAGAAATTTACTTACGAGTAAGATAATTTGGCTAAATGGCTCGGTTTAGTTTCGAACTATGATAGCTTAGAGGAGTAGCGCAATGACTTAAAGTAATGTCTCAGCATCGGTTATAAACAGGACTTAAAGCTTAGACTAGACAACTTAGTAAGTATATTAGCTAAAACTTGATAAAACCTAAGTAAGGTGAGTATTATCAAAGTATTATAATATAATACATAAGAATGTAGTGAGTATTACCAAAGATAGAAAAGAAGATGGTATTCATTTCTTAAATTATAACAATTATAAACTTACAAAGAAGGAGATCATGTACTCATTGGTAGCATCTAAAATGACATTGTTAAAGAATTAACCAAAGTATTTTCCTAATAAAGTCAGTTCTGAACAACCCAAAACCCTAGCATTTGTCATTAAATTTAACAAAAAAAAAAAAAAACACTAACAAATGTGTATTTGGTGTTTGATAAAAAAAAAGGAGCTAAGTTAAAAATAATAAAACCATATTTGTGCTGAGTAAAAAAACAATAACAACCACAAAAATAAAGGAAAAAGGAAAAAGGAAAAAGGAAAACGAAAAAGAAAAAGAAAAGAAAAAAGAAAAAGAGGTGACTCTCGTATGTATACATATACGTGCCTGAAATATGGCGTATAGAATAATCTTATGGGGCGGCTGCTTATCTTGGTTTATCTTAGGGAATTTGTATATAATACCGTACTTTATAATAACGTAATTGTAGTTTATACCATATATTTTTATTATTTGTAAATTGAGCCCTATAATTTAGCAAATATATACAGAAAACACATTGGGTTAGATTTAAATTAACATCGTAAGAATATTTCGTTAAGTAGAGATATTTTATTTTAAAATAACTAAAATACTTTTATTTTTAAAATAACTAAAATGTCCTTAGTAAGACTTGGTTGATGGTATTTTTGTAACTTTTTAGTATAGTTAACTTAATTCAGAGATTTAGTTAAGCTTAACTAACTGATCTAATAATAGGATATTTTCTGTATATATTTGCTAAATCATAAGGCTCAATTTATAAAATAGTAAAAATATAGGGTGTAAACTATAATTTCATTAAAAGACAGGGTGTCGTATGCAAATTTCTGTTTATGTTATTTCTCATAACTATTGGATTTCTAGCCGAAATTAATTTTCTTAATGGAATCAGTAATTTTACCTGTAAATTGATTCATTAATTTGCATGTCTATTTTTTTAAAATATTTTTTATATGATCAATAAATTTTTTTATTATACATTGTTTGTTAGTTAGATATATGAAACCAGCTATCTAGAAGATTCGTAAACATCATTTTCGAAAGAAAAATAAATTACTACCGGTTGTTACTTAAAATTGACATCTAATTCTACAAATTATGAAAAGAAGAAAAGAAACAAAAAGAGATAGAAAATTAAACTGACAAAACAATGCAAGAAGATACGCATTTTAGATTATGTGAGAAAATAATGTGGTCATGAACAATGTGCACTTCATAGTCATTACCAAATAGTTCACAACATAACAGTGATTTTAAAATTAAGGAAAGCAACTACAACATAGTAGGAATAGCTGGTTCGATGTCAAAGAAACCAATGTCATCAAAAAATTTGCAAACCTTTTCGAGAGAAGATCTGAGGCTATCTTCCTCCCATTCTAGACCTTCCCACAATGACCTAGGCCAATATTCTATCTTCTCTAATTTACTCGGTATGGTATGTGGCTGGAAAGGTAGTTTCTTCAATTTTCACATCCTTCAACATGAAGATATCGCAAGGATGGGAAGATGACTCCCAGATCACATATGGCGTGCAATTTTGGAAGAGCATTCAACACCATACACTGGAGGCAAGGGAATGTGGGAATCAATGCATCTCCTCCATCTTCTTGTATTTCTGGCACAGAATTCTCACCATGGTTATTCTCCCGGCTACAAATAACATTCGTCATATTGAAGCATTTATCGATGAACAGTTCTTGAAGGCATGGGAGATGCACTATCCATGAGACGTTCTCTATTTTGTTGCACGATAAAAACTCCAAGCTCCGAAGTTTTGGAAATATATCCTTTGGAGAAACTCCCTTCCACACGATCATTTTCAGATCCTCCATCATAGTGAAGCGAAGTATCTCAAGATCGAGATGTGAGTTGGCATTTTGGCCACTTGTATGAATTAGTATTTCTTCCGTTCCACTTGTCGAAATCTCAAAGTGATTCAAGTTCCCAAGAAAATTAGCCGTCAAGAAGAGTGCAGGTTCCTTCAGATGGCATATTTTAAGAGATTGAATAGGTATATTGGTTGACTTCTCAAGCAATTGGAACTGAGAGTCACTTCCCACAGTGATTCCAAGAGCTCTCAGGTTATGCAAACTCTTCAATTCCTCCAATAATGATGGTAGGGAGTATATTGTGTCGAAACTAAATAAATCCAGCACCTTTAGAGCATTGAGTGTGGAGAAAGCACCCTTTGATATTGTTTGAATGAGATTGTGTCTGAGATGCAAGAATTTGAGATTGGTAAGGGACTTCAGCTCCTCGGGCAGTGACTTAATAAGGTTGCCACTTAAGTTAAGGTACTGAAGTTTAACCAGCTTACATATCTCCATAGGGAACTCTTTCAAGTAGTTATCTTGAAGGTCAAGAAATGTGAGTGCTTGCAAAGCCTGGATATTCACAAGTACTGTACTTTCTTGCAGATCATAAGCCCGTAGAATTAGGGTTGTAAGTTTAGTAAGAGGAGGAAAAGATAATCTTTTGCAGGAAATGTTCATTACTGATATTCGCTCTACCTCATTGCCGATATTCTCTACTTGCCCAACATCTACATTGATGATCCATTTGTTGTTGTTTTCTCCGTAATCACGTGCTATCCATAATGCCATGTCACGAAGCACATCATGCATTTTCACACTCTCAGTCACATAGCCCCATGATTCATAGCTAGTTGAATCCTCCAATAAGCATGCAGCTTGTAGCTTATCCATGAGATCGTATCCATAATTATAAGAACTTCGTAATGTTTTGTCCACCTTTACTAGGCCTAACCCTATCCAACATAGGATGAGTTCCTCTTTCGGGATTGCATAATCCTCAGGCCACATAGAACAACTCAAGAAACACTGCCTCAAGGTATCAGATTCCAAGCTTTCATAGCTAAACTTCAACGTCTGGAAAGTTGTGCTTTCTTTTGCATTTGGTCGGTTTTCGATCTCATAAAGTTGTGACTCCTTAAGTTGCTCGAGGGCCCTTTCCCATGCTCTATAATGCTTCTTGGCATGCATGGAACTCCCGACGGTGATCAAGGCCAGCGGCAACCCATCCAACTCTTTGATGACTTCTTTTGCAATAGTTGCTATATAAGGATCAGAATTTAGAGTTTGCTCACCGACATTCTTCTGGAATAGGCTCCATGCGGCAATCTCGTCCAGTTTATCGACTTTAATTTGTCGTTCCACTCTCATGGCACCGCAGACTTCGTCTGATCTTGTTGTCAATACCACCTTTCGCTTGTAAGAGCCGACTGTAGTGAGAGCGATTGGAACACCAACAGCTTCAAGATCTAAGGGTCCCCACAAATCATCCAATAGCAGAAGAAAGCTTCTATGAGCCAAGAAATTAGAGATAGTCTCGGCATTCAATTGTACATCATCGGACTTGGCCAAGCCGAGTTTCTTAAATATTTCATCTTGAACCTTTGCTGTTGAGCACTCTTTAGAAGCTGTGATAAGAATCACGACATCAAAGATAGAGTTATCACGATAAAAAGAATATTGGATTTGTTTGAGGAGGTGGGTCTTCCCTACACCACCCATGCCCCAAATTCCAATCCTTGTCACAGTATCATCTTCTTTAAGGTAGTGTAGTGCTTCTTTCAGGTTGGAATCTACTTGACCTGATGCATTGTATTCGGGGGGCATGTTTGGGATAAGAGGAGGAGGTCGTTTCTCAGCAACTGATTCAAATGCCCCTTCCGCGTACAACTTTTGTACATCTAGAAACTTCTTGGCAGCCCTCTTGCTGAAAGAGTAGTTTGAACAGCAATTGAAAGAGTATCCCCGGAGACATTTGCAACTCCTTTGGTTGTATGTTTCTCCAATTGCTTGCGATTCAGAGACGATGCCCTTCACCTTCTTCAGCCACCTTTGTACTTGATACTTTCTTGTAAGACCCTTTCTCTCAGCTGTCTCTATTTGCATATTGACATCCTTCATCCTCTCCTCCAAATCTCTGGAGGCATCTTGGAGGGCTTTCATATTGTTGCCAACTTTAAAAGGATATGTTGCATGCAAAGTTATGTGATTCATCAATGAAGTCAAAGGAGATAGGAGAATGCTAGTAATGCTACCTATAATCTGATCCATGGATTTCAAGGGTGATTACTTGCTATGTGGAGAGAAAGTAACACGCTTGTTTATCAGTAGAGACAATCAAGGGAGATAGCGTAATATATATATGTAGAGAAAAGAGACTGCAATGGTAGAACAAGCTTGCAAGCGCCAAATTTATCACTAGAGGGAAGACTATATCTGTAGCCATTTTGAGAAAAATCCAAGATTAGTGTCAAGTATATAACAATGAAATAAGTATAGTAACGCAAGTAGTTAATCAACCAATAAACAAGTGAGATAATTTAATTAATTTGCAAGAACTATCAAGCAATTGAAATGATACGATCCGGGTCTAATAGGATCGAATTATGAGGACATTTGGCTCGATGAATCGAGTCTATTTATCTTTTAATTGAGTTAAGTTTATCTCTTATGTAAGCCCATAAGACAGGTCTAGTTAAATCATATAAGCCACTAAGATAAATTCAATTAATCTAAATTATATATGTACAAGGGGGAATCAAACTCATGACTTTCGTGGCATCTTGGAGGGCTTTCATATTGTTGCCGACTTTAAAAAGGATATATTACATCTATATTTGTGTGATTTATCAATGAAGTCAGAGATTGGATGATGCTAATAACATTGCTGATGTGGGAATCTTAAAAAAAAGGCACAGTAAAATGGAAAGACAAGTACCAGTCTTAATATATATATATATATAGTCTACAGCAATTTTGATAAAATCCATGGATTATTGTCGAGTATATAGCAATGAAATAATTATAGCAAGGCAAGCAATTTAATTTTGAAAGAACAATCAAGTTGGAAGCAAACCAGTGAAGTGAAGGCTTTATATATCAGTTGGATTGAGAGGATAAAAAATGAATGCTATTTAGTGCTCCGAGGTACCCAGAAACGTAAACTATTTATTGCCAATCTGGATATGAGAACAGCTTGGGAGAAAGTCTATTTATTGGCAACATGGATACCAAAGGAATAATAAAAAGCATACATGATATAATTAACCTTATGATTGTGGGTTTGGAATTATTCCCAAATTGATGCTTAATTACTTTGGAATCTCATGCAAGCATCTCTTAATTAAAAGCAAATTCCAGACAACCTTTATGAGCTAATTAATCTTTATGCTATGTTCTTCTTACTCGTCACTTCACCAACCTAGCAAAAAGAGATTCTTTCTTGCTCTCTGAACACAGGAACTTCTAGTGCTTGGAATATTTGCCAGCAGCTACCCAATGTATATATAAGTGTGAGCTAATTAAACATTTCATTTTCGCTAAAGATAACTGTTTACTTGCTTTTGTTTTAGTGCAACTAGTAACTAACCAACCTTTCAAGTGAGAGCTTCCAAGTGTTATAGATATATAATCCCATTCTTTAATCAATTATGACTAAGCTAGCCAGACTAAGTAGATTCTAAATTTGATTGATTACACACTAACATCAGATAAGTGCGTTTAGATGAGGTTTTTTTTTTTTTTCAGATATTTTACAAGTTTGTAGTAAAAATAATTAAGGACTATACTTTTTATAGTGCACTTCTCTCATGAGAAATGGAACTGCAGCTTTGAAAAACTAAAGTTCAATGAGTAGCTGTAATAATTTTTTTTTTTTTTTACCGAGAGGGCCGAGGTAAAATATAATGTGTATAGATACATATATCATGCGGGCAATTGGGGCAAAAAATTTAGAATTATTATTTTCCGCCAACAATGCGGGGAAAAAGGAAAATGCGAGGAACAGGAGTATTTTTGCCATTGGATTGAAAGGCCATACTATTTACTATTTAACATATACTCAAAAAGTATTTTCATCGTTTGGTTTAAAATATCACCGGTTCCCAATAACAATTTTATATTTTAATAATAAATTTATATCACATTAAATATAATTATTATACCTTATACTAGTATTGAATTAAATATTGCAGTAGCTTATACCCTCTTTTTCTAGTGTTAAAAATTAGAATACTTATGCCTATTACACCCTTATTCTACAAATGAACGAGGGCTTAATGTACTTCTAACACAATTTTGATATTTTGATGTAGATTAGCTCCAAAATTCTGTTAGCTAGCCCACCCGCAAAATATTGTCTTCCAAACAATGAAAAATGAGAGTCATTAAATTATAATAAGAAATGGGTTTAAGAGATATTTTATATCAATTGATCAAAATTAATATCTTTTTTTATATAGTGGATGGATAAAAGAAGAGAAGATTAATAAATATTACTATTATTAATATAACTAAGACTCTGTGGCCCAATGGATAAGGCGCTGGTCTACGGAACCAGAGATTCTGGGTTCGATCCCCAGCAGAGTCGGTTTTTGGGTGTTAATTACATATTATATTTTTGTCACTGTTTTATCCTTATTTATTAAATGGCTAATTGTGAGCAATAGCACAGGGGTTTAGATGTAATTAATTCTTTTTTTTATATAATTTTTTTAGTTTTTGACTATCATAAAATTAATTACTGAAATAACCCACCCTTAAAATTAATTTCAACGTTGGTCTATTTTGAACACGTCAGTTGCCGCCTCATAATTCCAGCAGAGTCGGTTTTTGGGTGTTAATTACATATTATATTTTTGTCACTGTTTTATCCTTATTTATTAAATGGCTAATTGTGAGCAATAGCACAGGGGTTTAGATGTAATTAATTCTTTTTTTTATATAATTTTTTTAGTTTTTGACTATCATAAAATTAATTACTGAAATAACCCACCCTTAAAATTAATTTCAACGTTGGTCTATTTTGAACACGTCAGTTGCCGCCTCATAATTCCAACCAAGAAACACTGAATTTAGCAGTATTCTACGTAAATTTTAAGTGTCGAAGATCAATATTTTGGGATAAAAATATATTTATTTTTATTTGACACGTCAAAAAATAGTTATGTTAGATAATAAATTTGGGAGGTAAATTATTTTGGGTAAATTTGTAAAGAGCAGTGGTTTGGTGATATGGATGATGTCAATATCATTCATGTATGGATTCATGTCACTTCCTATGCATAGTATATATTCTTTCTTTGATGAATTCTTGAAAGTGATTGAGAATGAGAATAAAGCCTTAATGCTACAATCAATTGTGATTGGGTACTAAATGCCATGGATAAATATTTTGAGGATCCCATATTGTTTCAGTCAATGCTACAGACTCAATCTTAGATAAGTTTCAAGAATAATATTATGTCCTTGTGAGTTCTTTTCTATAACATGGAAGAGATGAGTGCATATTAAAGGCATAACTATCACAATTCAGGGATAGCAATGAATCTATCCCTTCAAACTTCTAAGTAGGTAAAATATCAACTTTAAGCCCTCGTTAACTTGTAGAACAAAGGTGGGATAAGCATAAGTATTCTAATTTTTAATATCTATAAAAGAGGGCTAATACTAGTATAAGCTATTGTAATATTTAGACAATACTAGTATAAGGAGTAATAATCTCATTTGATACGACAAAAAGTTAATATTAAAGTATTGTATTAAAAATTGGTGATATTTTATATCAAATAATAAAAATACTCTTGAGTATATGTTAAAGTAGTAGTACTAAATAGTATTTTTCTGAAATAATATTATTTTTTATTGAAACTGTGAACTTAAAATACTCTATATATCCATGCAATGCAAGATAATAAAAGATTATAAGCCCGCACTGCAAAAAAATAACTTTGCAATTTTTATATAAAGTAATCATGCACTAGATAAAGAGACATTATATGCTAATATAATATTATAAACATGCACTATGGTGTAACGCAAAGTTATAAGCTCGCATTGCAGTGTAATACGAAGTTATAAGCCTGTACTCAATATATAATAATCATACATTAAAAAAAAAAAATATGCGTTGCGGGCTAATATATGATTATAAGCCTGCACCACGGTGTAATACAAGGTTATAAACACGCACTGCGGTATATTGCAAGGTTATAAGCTTGCATTGTGAGAAAAGTGTGCGGGATTAATATTTTTTATTTTTATTTTTATAAAATTTACTAGTTCGAAAAAAAATAAAGTCTCAACTATAAGGTGAGATGACTACTATTTAAAAGAAGAAATAGATGAGAGAAAATATAAACTGTAGCTAAGATGATAGATATTTAATAGAAGAGATAGTGGAGAGAGAGAATCTCAATTGTGGCTAAGATAATGTGTAATTAAATGTTGTCTAATTTAGGGACAAAATAGTAATTGTGAATTACTATTAAATTATTTTTTAAAAGTTGTATGAAATAAGATGAAAGATAATGGTAAAAAACTATACTAGAATAATGTAAGATATTGTTTAATTACAACACAGGAATAAATAGGCTTATTCTTATTATATAAGTGAGCGGGTGCTAAGAGAATAAGGTATCACCCAGATATCTAGTTTTGCAAACAATTGAAGTCCTCCTTAGAGCTAGATAGGAGTTCTCCTTAGCTGCCAAATTGATAAATTCATTAGAAATTATCAGTGGCTATATATATTATTGGTTCATTACTTAATAAATTAGCCTTTGAGGTAAATATAGTTATATAACATGGTACTAGAGCCTAATTTTTCTTATGAGTTCAAACATTGCTAGTAAAATTTTATTCTATATTTCTAGTATTACAGTATGGTGGGTCACACATCCTATCTTCTATCATCTGTCCACTTATAGTATACATTGTTGGTCCATAATCTAATATGCCTGAGAATTCTCTACCATTGGAGAAATATCATAAACTATCTATTACTACTCTCAAGAAAATGAAGAGATCTGAAGCAGGAACAAGAATGAATATAACTGCACTAGGATTTTCACCCTTCACTGAGTCTAAAGATCACAAGATCTAACTTATTAATTAGATTTTCTTAGGTAGAGAGGCCATATGAAACTATTCAATAGCATACTACCACCTACTTTTTACCTTATCCAACTCCTATTTTTTCAGAATGAACATTCTCAGCATACATATATTCTTTATTTTCTTTTAAACTAAATTGTCTTCATGTAACATATTCAACCTTTCAAGAAAAGCAAGATCTTTTAGTCGCAGAAAAGAAAAAATTATGCAGTTCCTAACAATTCTTTATCTCTCAAACATCTCAGAAGCAGTTACTCTGTAATTGCATTACTGGAAGATAAAGGTGTTAAGATGCAAAAAAGTTTGAACTGCCTGCTTATGGATGCTTCAGGTCCCTGACCATCTTCAACATTATATTGCCTTTTCATTTAGCCAAGTTACAAAATAGCATCACACAAAAAAAGAGAGTTACAAAATAACAACAATATATGACACAGAATGTGCATCTCTTTCTTTATACAAATTTTCTCATCCAAGATGTATCAAGATAGTTTTATGAAGGCTAAGAAGATGGCTACTTATGGACATCACTCATATAAAAGATAGCTCAAGTAGCAGCTACTTGTCAGTAGTCCATTTTGAAGTCCATCGCTGCAGTTTATTAGGCAGTGCATGGTCCAGGGTTCTTCGGCCTCCTCTCATCGAAACTAAAAGTTTGAACCACACTCGGCAAGCAACATCGCAGTGTATTCCATGTCTTCTCCTTCCTGTTTTTGGTGTCTCTATCTGGAGTCACCTCACTGCTGCAAACAGAACTGGCTATGGAGATGTAGGGAGTTGCATCTACTGATTTCAGAGTATGGTTACTACTGACTTCATATGCATTAGCCTTTTCATTAATACAAGCTTTCTCTTCAGCCAAGTTTTGCTCATTGAGTGACTTCTCACTTTGCAAAGTTTCGAGAAGGAGGTCGGCCAGTTTCTTCCTAGAGGTGGGGGAAGGTTCAGATTTTGAGTCGGCATTGCCAGCCATAATAGCCCCACTTAATGTAGGCATCACTCTTGTGCTTGACTGATAATTTGGAGTACTGCCTCGAGATGGGGTGAAGTCTACAAAAGATTTTTTTAAGAAAAAAAGAAAGAAGCAAATAATTAATCAGACATGCAATATGACAAAGTGCACACTTCAAGCTACAATGGTCTTATTTACCTCCATTGACACTGAAGAAATCATCCTCACAGTCAGAGTCCAACCATACTCGTGAGTCGAAGAAGATTTCCTCCTTACTACCTGCTTCATCATGAATTATATATCATCAGTTGAGAGGATTGAACTCAGAAAAGGTCAGAAGCGAAAGGCATGGAATCTTTGTTCAATGGTGACACAATGTCTTAGAGCTTACAATTTTTGTGAAGCAGCTAAGAAAAAGGAATCTAAACAGAACAATGATATTGAATATTTGCAGTAATGTTCTCTTAAGTCTTAAGAAAGTCAGATAATAGTAAATCAAACAAAATGTGCAGATAATTAAATGGACCAATCAATCTCTCCATATAGTAGAGGGAAAAATAGAAAAGGACAAACAAAATAAGAAAACAGAACCTTCTTCCTTTTGAGACCATTGTTGGTTATTAACCAAAGTATGTTGTCAAATCCTACCCAAAGTCAGTCAGCAATGAAGCCAAAATAAAAAGGATAAAAGGATTATTAAATTGTTTTAGGTAAAAGGATTATTAAATTATTTTTCTCCTTCCATCTTTAGAAAGCCATGCACTCTCTTAAGAAAATAAAGTCATGCACTCTATTTAATCAACTAAATAAATAAGCTCATAAAAAAATGTAACTTCCCAACCTACATTTCATCTGAACAACTAAGACAAAACTGCTAATAGAATCTAGGAAAAGGCACTCAATGCCTCGATTTTACATCTTCAAAGGAAGATTAGGACAACAAAGCATCAACCTCTTTGTTGCAATCATCTAACTCTCATCAAAATCTGACAGACTGCATTCTGAGGCTACAAACAAATATGAGTCAGACAACCATTTTAAGGCAACTACTTCTTTCAAGAATAATTTTCGGTATTTGATGGGAAAAGATGTAGTTTAAGAAGATCAGTGCCCAGCTGCCCTTAGGGATCTGTATCAATCCTTTTTTGCCAAAATAAAAAAGGCCAGAACCCTTGACATCTACATCACATGCTCTTTCCTTCCTATGCCAATGTTTACCTGTGAAGCATAGATACGGATACGGGATATGGGGATTCGGATACGGGGATACAATAAATTCTTAAAAGTAGGATACGGATACGGCATGGATACGCCAATAAATAAATAATTAATATATTTTCAATTTGTTATCAACCAATATAGCATATGGTAAAAAATGATTATCCTGTAAATGATAAAATAAAAAGAAAGAAAGCTACATATTTAATATCTACATGCCTAAAATTTTAGAATAATATTGTAATAGAAACTGATATGAAACATAAAATGTTAGTGAAATATTGAAACCTAATTCAACTATTAGTCGACAACTAATTTGGATCTTTAAATAAGTTTTAAGTTATATGTTTAATTCATTATAAAATAAGCAAAGCCTTAAAATATCATGAAGGATTAGACAATCGTATAATGTATATACATATAAAATATATGTTTTATATCATCATTTAGCACACATAAAAAAATGGATTGAATGATCAAGAAATGTATTGGAGCCATATTAGAGCCGTATCTGCTGTATCAAAAAAATTAAGTTCATTTTTTTAATTTGGATACTCCTCTAGCCATATCCGATATGTATTGGATACTGGTACGGAGGGGCAAATGAAGTATCCGTGATTCATAGGTGTTTACTGATACTTCTAAGTTCTAAGTACTTGCTTATAAAGTGTACAATCCTTCAATGATGGTCGTGCCACAGGCACAACACGTGCCGCGGCACTTGCCGGCCATGCTATAAGAGAGGGAGAGAAAAAGGTAAAGGATACTCACCTTCGCCTTTGTAGTCGCCTTCGCCATCGCTCGCCGCTCGTCAATTGCCACTCGCCGCTCGCCATCGCCGTTGTTTCGTCGGGTGCCCTAGCCCGCTCGAGAGAGAAGAGAGATCTAGAGAGAAAGAGAAGAGGGTTAAAAACTTAAGTTGCGGGTCCGGCTTTCTCAATCTCTCTTCTCTCTAGGGCTAGGGCATCCGACGAAGCGGCGGCGGCGGCGGCAGCGGCGGCAGCGGCGGGGGCGAGCGGCGACGATCGACAACGAGGTCAATAATGAGCGACAAAACTATTAGGAGGGACGTCATGTGGCACCTCTCATGCCATGTGCTGGTATGCCGTTGGCGCAAGTGCCGATAGGTACGCCGTCGACACGGCTATCTATGCAATCCTTATTCCTAAATATTATGCATATTTTTCTATTATAACTTATGACAATGGTTAAGTCGAGTTAAGTCGAATTGAGTCAAGTTAATTAGTTAGTTTTATCTTATTGTTTTGAAGTTCAAATAAATCGGATAATCCACATATAGATCCGATCAGCTAGGAATTTTTATTCCTACAAATAGGAGTGAATATTTGTTGAAAATTATCATTAAAGAAATCTAAGTTTAGCACCAAGTTAATATTTTTGTCCTTATCTTTTACCGTAGTTGTTAGATCGTTTTTATCTTTTTAGGAGTAGATCATAGCTGTAGAAATATTTCGATCTTCCAAACCCTAGCCATCTTTCTCCACCAATAGCTACCCTCCCTTACGGCCGTCCACCACCACCCTTGCTCCTTTGTTTTATTATTATCTTTTCATCCGTAAGTCGGATTCTCATAAAACCAGATCCATTAGAACTCTAACTTTCGAGGCTACTTTCATATAAATTTTCACAATTTTCTTACGTCCAAATCGGTCTAGATCTGGTTCATAACAGACAGGATGTATCTTGAAGTAATTGTCAAGTTAAGAACTCAACAATTCAACGAGATATCACTATGTTTAATAATACCTTAATTGAACTAAACATAGCATGTTCTATGTTATCCTAATAAGGTAGGAGCAGCATAGTGGAAACATTCGTTTACCCTTCTACCATAATTTTCTTAATTTTTCTAATCTAACTGCTAGAAAATTTTCTATGTCAACAATGGAAGTTAGAAGGTAACCACTAGAAAAGTAATAAGCATCACATATACATCCACATATCACAAAAGGTAAATTTTACTTTTAAGTAGGTCTATCATGTAAGATACACATTCCAGAAAAGACAAATTTTTTAACAGGATGATGGTAGTACAATGAGGAATGCCTAAGGCCAAAGTTTTAAATCCAGAAAACAAAATTTCTTTTTGATGTAAAGCAGTGGAGAATGAGAAAAATCACCAAAACTGTCAGAAAAAGGACGACAAACAAAATATAGCCTAAATAGCACTTGTAGAAGAAAGTTACAATAAACTTGGAAAGCTCAAGAATGCTATGACTACTGAAAATGGTCAACAAGGCTATCTGTCATAGGAAATAACCACATTCCATTAAATAATAACAACAGAGACAACACAAACCTAGTCAGTGAATTCCCATCATATTACTCGACACTTCCATACGATCAGTCAACTTGTATTTGTAAGACTAGCATTGCTCGAGGAGATTCTAATAGGCCTCAAGCTTTCCTTGGATAATAAATATCAGTACATCCAGTAGGAACTATTCAAATAATTGATTTTTGGACTGACCTGACAAGCATATGATGTTTTAAAGGACAATAGTATGGAAACCTCACTCTAATACACAAGGTACCTCAGTAAAATAGCATCTAAGTATGTTTTTAGCTGAAGTATAAAAACATAATAACTAACTAAAATCAAAATCAGCTCACAATAATAAACGGTACTAATAAAACAAATGCTAAAAAATAATCCTCTCTTTCTTGTATCTTGATTATGAAGATCCTAATATATGAAAAAGGACTAAAGGAGATTCATTGAAAGTAAGTGAGATCAATGACACCCCTTGATAGTTGGTAAACATCAGCGACAGTCATAGTTCATAAACATCAGTTATAATCATGGTTGGTAAAACACCAGCAACAATCATACTTCCAGGTGCCACATACTTCAATACAAATATTTAAGAACCTCCCGAAAAGTTCATGGTATCCATATACCATAATCAATTAATGCATCCTAATGACTTCTTACAACAATTTGCAGTTCTACAAAGTAAATAAAATATGTGTAAATAATTTAAGCTCAGGCATCACTATCTAAAACAGTATACCAAAGCCAGGAATTCAATATCTTTATCACCCAAACTTTAAGACAATTAGAACATAAATCACCAAATATGTAAAATTGACCTGCTTTTCCTTTAAAACTATATAGAAACTATAGTTGTAGGACAGAATTAAGCATCAATATTTATCAGGCCATACTTCCAGAAGAAAATTATTATAAAAAAGAAACCCGCATAAACTTTTTCAACTCACTAATATATGCGGTTATATGAAGAGAAACAAAAAGGAACTCCTTTTAACAAAAACAAAAAAAAAAATTCAAAAGACACCATCTTCAAAGCAAACAAAAGGAAAGGAATTAATAAAAAAAAACAGTAAAGCCCCAAACTTTGAAAAGATCATACCAAACACTGGGCTCTTAAAACCCAAGCCAGACTCCACAGGCACGCCCTTAAGATCAAATCCACCAACTGGGTCTTCCCCGTCATTCATGGGTTTCTCCTTGGCTGGTGAAGAAACGAAGAACCTCTTAGCCTTAGCACCTATACCCATCCGGAATCCCATAGCAACACCGGGGTCCTTATGATGCGAAGCGCAAGAACCCATCTTTAAGCTAGAGCCCTCTTCATTCCTAGAGCCTAAGAAGCTCAAACTCCGGCAATATTAGCGGAAAAAAACAACATTTAGGAAAAGAAAAAAAAAACAAAAAGTAAAAGGAAGTGGGTTCTACTTGGATTAGTGCAGGGAGATCAAAGATCCCATGCCTGAGATATAGAGACCCACTTCATGCTTGAGAGTTGAGTGGTGGAGTTGGCCTTTGCTTTATGTTTTACTCGACCATGATGTGAGGAGTTAAAACTTTTGATCAGAAAAAGTTGGTTCCTTTGAAGGAAAATTTAACGAGAGAGAGAGAGAAAGAGAAAGAGAGGTCTTTTGCAAGGGAAGTCATGAAAGTTTTTTCATTAATACCCTTGTCAAATCTTTTATTTACGTGAATACATCACCAACGTTTCAGAACCCTTGTTATTTGTGTTTAGGCCCTTGGCAAATAGGGATATTTACATAATCGTCGTTGTGGTCTTTCAAAAATATCATTTTATTAGTGAAAGCTAAGTTATTATAATTAAAACACAACTTAAATCTAAAAAGATTATTTTACCCTTGTATAAGATATTACATATACATATATATATATATATATATATATATTATTTTATATGAGACAATTGACTTTAAAACAGGGGTATTTTACTTATTTACATACATTTTATTAAAAATTAATTATGATATTTTAAAAATCAAAATTATGATATTCTAAAAAATTTCGGTGGCAATTATGTGAAAAATCTCTTAAAGCTAAAGAACCATTAAAATTTAATCAATTTAAGCTGTTAAAGATGAAAAAAAAAACACTCTTAGCTGAGTATCTTTATCATTCTCGTCAGCTAAACTACTAAAAATATAGCCATTAAAATTTTATCTATTTAATGGGCCACCCTGAATCAACGACCTTATTTTAAATAAAAAAATAAAAAAAATTACATATAACACCTTGTCTTTTAACGAAATAGGGGTACACCTATATTTTCACTATTTATAACTGGTGCTATATAATTTACGGAATATGGGTAGAAAACACTATGCCATTAGATCAGTTAGTTAAATTTAACTAAACCTATAGGTTAAGTTAAAAAATTATAAAAATATCCTCAACTAAGTCATATTAATGGCATTTTTATTATTTTAGAAATATGAGCATTTTCGTTATTTTAGAAATAAAATATCTTTACTTAAGTATTTTCACGATGGACTAAATAATAAGATTTGATATATAAATAGTAAAAATATAAGGAGTAAATTATAAATATATTAAAAAGTAGGGTGTTGTATGCAAATTTTCCTTAAAAAAAAAAAGAAAATTTTGATCCATCTCTTCTCCATTAATGAGATTGTGTCCTTTCCATGTGCTGTGAATGAAAAGCTGGGATTCTTCGTAGAAGAAGAATTAAAAAAACACAAGCAGTTTCCTCTGCCTACTTGGATAACTCAGACTCCCCATAATAAACAATGTCTCAGATGGATAAAAGAATAGTATGAAACTATTTAGAAAGATATCTTAATTGTTATCCTTTTGGGTAGGAGTGACTACTAATTAAAGGGTTTAGTAATGTAGTAGACTGTCTTTTTGTCTCTACTCTGATGGAATGTTGAAAGGAGAAGAAGACATTATTGTGATCAGAAACTGAATTTTTATTTAAAAAATTGTATATAATATCCTGTCTTTTAATAAAGTTATTGTTTACATCCTATTTTTACTATTTATAAATTAAGCCATATTATTTAGCAAAGATGTACGGAAAATACGCTGTTAGTTAAACTTAATCAAATCTCTGAGTTAAATTAACTATACCCTCAATCAAGTTATACTAAAGATATTTTAGTCATTTTAGAAATAAGATATCTCAACTCAGTGTGTTTGCTGCACGTATTCGCTAAATCATCGGGCTCAATTTATAAATAGTAATAAATATAGGGTGTAAACTATAATTGATAATAAACTAACAACATATATTAGCCTCTTAACTATAATACTAAAAATTAGAAAACTATTCTTCAAACTCATTAGATAAATAAAAAGGCTTTAAAACTATTTAGAGTAATAGATTAAACCCTTTAAAGCAATGTGCTCTTAAGGTTAGTCATTATAATTGGTATATGATAACTATAGATAACAATATTAGAGAATACTCAAGTAAAGAGAATCCTGAGTTTGATAATTAAAAAAAAAAAAAGAAAATCATTTTGATCAAAAGAGATTTTCTGTGTTTCTCTACAAGAAATTAAAGACTTTCCTATTTATCTAAGTTTTAAAAAACTATTTTTTTTCTCAAAAGTTGGTGACCTTCTTTATCTCCTTCGATCCTATCAATAGAATAGTCTTTTCCTTGTGCTATTATAGAAAATGGTTGATATGTTTAGTTCTTCTACCACATGTCACATGTGGAGATACTATTAAAATCTCATGTAATTAAAAAGGTCATATGTGGGGATAAGAATATCTATCTTATTATTATTTTATTCGAACATATTCACTATTTTAGATGGTGTAGAGCCATAAATGATATGAACCAGTTTGACCCGATTTGAATTTAAAAAAATTTAAACAAACATTTAAAGAAATTTTCGGTAGATCTAGTTGTTGGATTGATATAAAATTTTTATAAGTTGTAGCCCTAAATAAGATCTTTCTAATAAATCTAATTCCGCCCAGATTGGATGGCTAGATTAGAAGATATCTTCGGAAAATTGAATCAAGGTCGGAAGGTCATCTCTGATACCAATATTACAAATTAGATTTGGATCGATCTGAATATAAGAAAATAGTAGCATCACAAGATAGAGTTCTAAGCTAGTTTCACATCAATCGGATGTCTGGATTAAAAGATATAATTAAGAAGCAAGGCTAAAATAGGGCAGAAATATAAATATATGACATTACGGCGGTCATCGGAGGGTGGTGGTGGACGGCCGTATAGTAGCCGGAAGAAGGTGGGGCTAGGGTTTGGGTGCTTGAAAAGGCTCTACAACTATGATCTGCTCCTCTAAAAATAAAAACAATCTAACAGTTATGATAAAAATGGTAAATGCAATAATAAAATAATAATTAAACTCAAGTAATTATTAATGCTTGGATGCTTAAACAAAGAAGCCCAATCCCTCTATATATAGAGGTCGGTATAATAAGTTCTACTCGGACTTAACTCTAAAAACTTATACGACTCAAACTAGGACTTGCCTTAAAGGCTTATATTACTTAATTGAACTTGCCTTAAAGGTTTACATGACTTAATTAAACTTGTCTTAATAACTTAATGACTTAACTAGACTTGTCTTAAGAGCTTACATAAGATATAAATATAAATCAATTAAAAGATAAATAGACTCGATCTATCGAACCTAATGTATTTATGATACGATTCGATCTAACCCGGTTCTCATTAATAAATTGGTAACTATCTCCCTTATTTCGATAATGCACATAATTTTATCACACTCCTTCACCTATGATAAAATTCCGTGCATAAATAACATGTGATCACTCATCTTACAGAAGAACTGAGTGTTGACCCTAGCAGCCTCGACTCTATTAGGGTTTTGATAGGAAAAAAAAATGTCTCCCCTCCTTCAAGGGATTTCCTCCGCCAATGATGGCCTTCCTCCTCTCTCCTTTTCTAGATACCTTAGCTAAGGGATGAGATCGGTTTTTTCTTTCATTTGTTTTGTTACTTTGAACTCTTTCTTCTTTCTCCTCTTTTTTGTCCCACTTTTCCCATTGGTTAATGTCATCGTGTACGGATCCCTCCTCTTGTAGTCTCGACCTCATACATCTCCTCCTCCATCAGTATCATCAAACACCTCTGTCTTCAACCTTCTTCCATCTCCACCCCCGCCAACTCTCTTTTCTTGTTGCCATATTTAACCCCGATTGCGCCGCTCTCTCTTCCTCCACCTACTAGCTCCTCCTTATCTTCGACAACTAGAACGACGACTCTCGCGGACCTGCCTTCGATTCAGTAGCTACAATGATAGAGGATAGACTTTCCATAAAAAAAGAAGAAAAAAAAACCTACCTTATGACCTATAAACGAGTGTTTATTTACAAATAGTGTATAAAATTCACAAATAAGTATCCCTCTTGTGTCAATCAAATGCTACCTTAATCATATGTGCCAAGTTCTAGAAAGCCTCTATCTTAACTTGGGTAAAATTACTATAAATTGTTAATCACTCTTTTCATATTTGGCTTTTATTAGAGAATTAAAATGTTAACGATGTTCCCATCAAACCGTCCTGTTGAATTTGAACTCAGAAATACTTATAAAACATAAGTCTGAGTTTGATCTTATATATATATAATCAACAATTATTTGGTAATGAAGGGAACTGTTAACTGTTGGATTACTTTGAGAGGGAATTAAGCTACTTGTGAATAATTCAATCACTTTCTGATAGAAATTGTTAGGTTGAAATCAACTCAGCTGTACTTTTCAGAAAGAACAGTGTTCAATTTTGGCACAGTGGAAATGTATATAGTTCAATACAGGAGAAGCTAATAATGCATGATGTAATATGATTAAAAGATCTCTCTCTCTCTCTCTCTCTCTCTCAGTTCAGGAGAGATGATGCAATATGATTGGTTTTCTTATGTGATTTATTTGAGCTATTTTTATATTTACTTATTTAATGGCTAAAATATTTTGAAGATTATACACACATAAAGGTGTTTGTTTTGGTGTAATTGTCACTAAAAACTTTTAAAATATCATATAAACTGTTATTATTATCACTGGAATCTTTTGTTGCTTTCGGTAACGATCGTTCTTAAAGTCAACAAATGCATACGATGACTAATATACTCTCTTTTTTTAATATTTAGAGTGTAAACTATTTATCACAAATATCTAAATAAGATTTTATTTTTTGTAATATGATATCGAATAATATTAGATATTATTTGAATCATTTTAAGCAATTTATACAAGAGCAAAATGCTCTTTTCTCGATCTAAGTTTGTTGCTTTCGATGAAAAAATGATATTTTGAGAAATTTAGTGATAATTATGATATTTTAAAAGTTTTCGATCTCAATTACGTTAAAAATATCCCAAAAAAAAAACATTTTATTCAAAGAATACGGACATAAATCATTGTTCTAATTAGATAATTATTCTTAAGAATAGGGGGTGTATAAATATACTATCATATAATCACGATCGGTTAGAGTTAACTAGCTTAATGATATTTTTAGAAAAGAAATATAATAATTCAATGAAAATAATGATATTCTAAACAATTCAATGACAATTATGATATTTTAAAAAAAAATTCAATGACAATTATGTAAAAAAAAATCCCCAAAAAAACTTTTTATTCAAAAGATAGGGATGTGCATCATCCTTCTCTTTGGAGGAGAAGGGGTGCATAAATATAACATCATATCATCTTTGTAGTTTTGTCCTGATTTATGATATTGGTGTCTTGTAGTGGCTGCAATGATGCAAGTGGTGATGGGAAGTGGAAGGTAGTGTTAGATTCTTCATTTCATCATGGTCGGCTGTCTTAACTAACAAAAGGAGTAAAAAAAGAAAAAGATCAAGTCATCAATATTCTTAGACGAAAACTTATAGATTGTCTATTGTGAGTGCTTTGATTAATTAAGAGATTCATTTTATTTGTCTTGTGATTGGAAATTTTGTAACACTTGGAATGTGATTCCTACTATTAACTTATTAACTACTTTTATTCGTTTTCAATTTAATGCACCAGAATAGATAATAGAAAATAAGAGTATATTTAATTTAATGAGCGCTTTAGAGCATCTAATAGTTAGCGACACAATACTTTGGTACGCATAAATGCTCCTATGAATACGAAAGAAAGAAGAAGCAAGAAGAATCATATAGATCATACCCTTCCATGATACTGGCCGAGGCCAGTGAGATAGTTCCCAGTTAGTCGGCTGAGCTCGTATTATATGAGTATTTTCATATTCGAATTCTAAAAAATATTAATTTAACAGGATAATCATTAAGTTTTCATGTCTCTTTCTAAAAAAAAAATGAACAATTAGATATGAGCTCATATTGTATTGTACCTTAGTTCAAACCCTAATTACATTGATTTAAAAGCAATTTGCATATAATGCCCTGTCTTTAAATAAAATTATAGTTTACATCCTATATTTTTACTATTTATAAATCGAACTCTATAATTTAGCGAATATGTGTAAAAAATACTCTGCCATTAGATTAGTTAACTATACTAAAATATTATAAAAAATACCCTCAACCAAGCCATACTAAGAGTATTTTAGTCATTTTAGAAATAAAATATCTCTATTTAATAAAATATTCTCACAGTGTTAGTTTAAATCTAATCTATGATATTTTCTACACGTATCCGCTAAATTAATATGCTCGATTTGTAAATAGTAAAAATATAGGATGTAAACCACAATTATATTATAAAGTAGGATGTTATATACAAATTTTCCTTAATTTAATTAGGATATTGTTAAGTTCTCATTAATCATATAAATATGTGAAAAATTAATCAAAAAGACCATAAATTATGCTTTCATTATTGTTCACACTCTATCATATTGATTTTTTTATCATCCGGCCCTGTATTTTTTACATAAAATATTTCTAACTACACATTGCTGTTAACATTTAGTTACTACTTATAACATAGATGAATTAAAGTAAATATAAATGCAAAAATAATCTTAATACTCTTGAATAAGTTTTTTTTAGGTGAAACTGTAACTAAATGGAGAATTATATATTTGGTCTCTTCTGGAATCCATATTAACTCAAACCATATGTTTGTTAATCCTTCCATGTCTCAATCAATGCTCATCTAATCCACAGTTTGTTAGTTCTAAAGATGTGGCTCTTGATCCAGAAGTCCTACAAAAGATTTTGTTCAAATAGATAAATGATTGAGTTAGCTAGCCATGCAAACTACCGTTCAAACTACCAGTCAAACCGGAGAGGATTTGGAGAAATAAAAAGAGAAATTTGCATATAACACCCTACCTTTTAATGAAATTATGATACACCCTATATTTTTACTATTTATTAATCAAATCTTATAATTTATCAAATATGTGAAAAAAATACCCTCGGTTAGATTTTGAACTAACACCATGAGAATATTCTATTAAGTAGATATATTTGATTTTTAGAATAACTAAAATACCCTTAGTATGACTTGGTTGATGGTATTTTCGTAATTTTTTAGTATAGTTAATTTAAACCCAGATGTTTGGTTACGTTTAACTAACAGATCTAACGGTATAATATTTTCTGCACATATTCGCTAAATTATATGGCTTGATTGTAAATAATAAAAGTATAGAGTGTAAACCATAATTTTATTAAAAGATAGGATGTTATATGCAAATTTTCTATAAATAATTATTAATGTAGATCCAACAAAGTAGTAGATTTTGTGCACTAGTTAGGCATAATCTACTATTGAGAAATTTATTAAGAACACGATATTTTTTTTTACTTCTATCTATCATAAGAACATTTATAATTCAATTCCTATATTTTTCTTTTATCATTTTAAAAATAATTTAATTTAAATTTAGTAAAATTGTGTATCGAAAAAGACAATTTTTATATTGTCATGTTAAGCGAACCAACGGCAGGATATTGTTAAAGCAATAAAGTCAAAATACAGGAGAGTCGGATGACACATAATTAGATAATCACCTCTTGAGACTATCATAATTAAGGAAAATAATTTCCCTAACTAAATTCCTAATCAAATGAAAATGACACGTATGATAAGATTCCATATGAAATGAGATGCTTTTCAAAGTGTCCCTCCACATATGGCTTCAAAATTCAACCAATGAAAGGGAGTTCTAATCTACCTTTGTTCTTGATGCTTAACTGGCTGCTCAAATGCCACAATGTATTCAATTTTGTCTTTTCTAGGGTTAGATGGATAACCTCTAAGTTCTTCTCAAGGTCATAATTTTTCTTTTCTTTTCCAATTTGGTAGGCGAGGGAAATGCATCCTTCCTTCCAAATTGACACTGGATTAGCTAAATATATAACTCATTGTAGTTAAACACTTTTATTGAGATAGTGAAAATTTATTTAAAATGGTTTAAAACCATAAACGGCGTATTTAACATTCAGATTAATTACACTTACACACTCTAAACTAATTATTTGTTTTTACATAGACCCTAAAAACTATTAAAATTATCCCAAAATACGCTTACCTTCTTACAGTGTATTCTAGTTTTCTCAGCTTTTTAATCTACGACATCAGGGTTAGATATTTTTAATAATTCAAAGAGTATGTGTCGTAACAAAACAAAATAGTGATAATTGATAAGCTCTAATTATAATTATCACTTTAACATTCTTAACATCAAGAAAGAGAATAGTTTGGTCGTTTTAGATAACTTTCTAGACTTTAGCAGTCATATCATATTCCTTTAAAAGTAATCACAGTGGCAATTTTGAAAAGGGTCCAAATATTTCAACGGTAATCATGATAGGCCCCAAAAATTGATCACCAAATATTTCAACGGCAATTATGATAGGCCCCAAAAATTGATCATATCATAATTAGCCATTATTAGAAGGCCCACCATATCCCAGCCCTAATAGGCCCATAAGCAAAGATATATATACAAACACACACCATTATATTGGTGAAATGTTGTCATTAAAACTATAGTATTTCACATACACCCACCTATTTATATCATTAATCATTTATTAAAGATTAAAGTAAATTGATCTTGTATCAAAAGCACAAATTTATTAAAGATTAAAGTAAAATGAATAAGATAAAGAGTAATAAATCTATTTGGGCTAGTCCAAGACCCAAAGCTAACTAACCCAAAGGCCATAATAGAAGCTTACCAAGCTTAGGTCCAAAGCCCCAACCCAACTAACTCAAACTAGCCACTTAGGCTAGGCCACAACCCAGCCCACAAGCAATATGAGTTGGGTTGTAGCCCAACCCGCCATACCATGGGTTGAGCCACACCCAACCCAAAGTGACTTGGGCTAGGTTGATAGCAGCCCAAACCCATCAAGCCAGGGGCTAGGCTGCACCCAGCCCAAGCCTAAGATAGGATGGGCCTCACCAAGCCCGGCACCACCACGCACCCTTTCCCCTCCCTTGACTAGAGACAACCGAGGGAGGAGAAGCAATGGCTATCAACGAACACCACGCCCAAGAATCAAGGTCGACATGCTGGTCTGCCTTGACGATAGGGACAACACATGAAGTGCAAGCCCAATAGAAGCCCAATTAGGTCTACCTCGACAGAGGAGCTCGACGATGGGGGAAATTGCTATCAACGATCCCAACCACCGACAATGCCAACCGACCATACAGAAAACTCCAACACATAAACAGACCACACAAGGTGGCACACGACTGACCGAGGCGGTCAATAGTAAACAGTGCCCTTCACCAAAGTGTGAGGGGCTGCATGTTCTCCTGCCACGAGGGCCCTATTGGATGTCATCGAGAGCATCCATGCGAGTAAAGGAAGGTTTACCATCAATTAGGAAGGGGAGATGCTGGCAGAAACTAGCCAAAAATTAACTTGAAAGCCAATGAGAGGAGGCTACTAGTCCACTAGGATAGCCCATAAAGGGCATCACAAGAAAGGCGATGCCGAAAAACTTTTGGAACTAGTCGACAGGATATCCGGCAAGACTGAGAGGAGGAAGACACAGGTGGAAAAATAATAAATACTTAATTAATCTAAAATTATACACAGTTGGTTGAAGAGGATGCTTCGACAAGTCAATCCATGGGGTCGATGTACTTTGACGGCACTTCGGTGTGGCGAGAAGAAAAGGGGGAAGACGACGATTGCGGGGGGAGAAAAGAGAAAAACAGAGAGAAGAAGAGAGGGAGAAGGAAAAGAGTAAAGTAGCTCATGTATCGGGAAAGTGCACTCGCTTTAGATATATTTTTTTTACTTGATGTTTTTATTTTTTTTTTCTTCCGTTCTTTCTATATATATAATTATCTTACTATGCTCATTTATAGAACTCCTAAACTCCTCTTAACGGAGGCTCTTCTAAGAGCTTTGGCACATAGTATCTCCTTATATATATAGGATATGCATTTCTACCACTCTTCATTTGGAAACAATGTAAGACTAAACCAAAAAAATTATGATTTCCTCCGAGAGAGCTTACCAACTTTTTAGTGTGAAACTCGGCCCACCGGTCGCCACTTAAAATTATCTTTTGAGAGACATGAACCATGTTCAAGAATGCAGGGATGGTAGTTTTTAAAAAATATTGAACAGTTCAAAATTTAAAAGAAAAAAATTGGACACATTTAAAATTAAATTTGGAGGAGCTATTATCCTATTTTTGCAATTATAAGAGCAGTTTCTATGGAGAATCACAATGTCATTCTAACATATAGATTTTTTTACTATCTTCAAAAGAATATACTTTTATAACTAAATAGATAAACGAGTATAAAGTTACAATACAATTCTTTTATATTTTTACATATATATTTCTCATTTGATGTCTGATTAAGCTTCAATTAAAATCATTATATTCATTTCCTTTCATCTTTATAGCAGCAATATATATTATATGTTGAAAATAAACTATTAGTTAGAAAGTTATGACTTTCAAAACTGAATAGTTCAGCATCCTAGAAAGATACTGAACAATTGAATATTTGTAACAGTAAGATGCTTAAATGTATAGCATTTTACATGGAAAAGATAGAGTCCTTTTCCCCTATTAAAGCGCTGAATTTTTTAGCATTTTTCTTAAACAAAAACATTGACAAGATCTAAGTTTTACTTAGAATATAAGATGCTACTCATCTAAAGGTAAAATACTGAGCTAATAAGTGTTTTACCAATAATTATAGTAAAACAAATCTCTTTTGGTATTAAGTTTAGGTTATAGTTCATTTCGGTGAATAAAATTTGGAAGAGGGCTAGTGTGATAGTAAAAAATTGACCAACTACCCTCTTAGGAACTTTATTTATTGAAATGGGCAACATTCTAAACTTAATATTAGAATACTTATGTTGATCTCACCGTTTACCTTTAGATGAACTTCAATGTCTTACTAGAGTTTTTATTTAAAGAAAAATGCTAAATAGTTTAGGCCTTTATTGAAAAGAAGGACGATTTTATCTTATAAAATATTAAGTAAGAACTTATTGTTAAAAATACTAAATTACACAGAGTTTTATTAAGGCATTGAAGTACTTAGTTTGGAAGGTCATAACTTTATAACCAATTCCCATTTTAAATATATGATGTGCCGTTATGAAGATGAAAGAGAAGCAAACGTAATTACTTTGGAAATGAAATCTTAGGCGATAAGGAAATAAAAAATATAAATAAAATTTCATGCATTGTAATTTTTTGCATGTTTATTATTTTTGTTATACAACATATAGTTGTGAGGATATTGAAAAGACTTATGGGTTAGAATTGAGTAGCAATTTCTTGCAACTAACTATACTCAAGATTACAATAAAAAGAAAAAGATGATAGCTTCTTTAAATTTTACGAAAATATTGAACAATTCAAACATTCTCTCTAAAAATAAGATGCTAAACTCCCCGATGTTTCCATCTAAAAATAAAATGTTAATAAATTCAGAGTTGTACATAAATCTATAGTAAAATAGACTTATTTTAGTATTAAGTTTTAAGATGTAGCCTATTTATAGACAAAAAAACTCATCTTTGTCTAGCAGACTTGATCTGAACTTGGATCAGTTATGTCCAAAAGAAGTCAAGAGGGCCTACGTAGATTTCAGATCCATTTATTTTACTTCAAATATTGGCTTTCATTCATTCAACATCAGAATTACAATTCAAACCAAAAGATGGATCAATCCATCCCCTACTAATACATTCTCGAATTGCTAGACCGGCCAGAGTATGAACCTTAGTGTTAGTAGACCTATTTGTGAAACACACCCTACAAGAATGATGAGAAAAAGATCTACCTAGAGCATCCTGAATAATTGGCCTAACGGACCAATGAATATCTTCAGGCATGACATTAATAGCCTTAACCACAGTAGCAGAATCGCTGAAGATCCAACAAGCCTCGCCCGGACACCGCGAGAGAAGCAAGTTGAGCCCAGCATGAACTGCAAGCGCTTCGCCATGGAGGGCATTAGAATCCAAAGTCTGAGCTGTCCTGCTTTGGTGAATGTTATCAGCAAAAACAGCTACAGAGAAGTGCTTGGGGTTCAGCAGTTTGGTTTTCACCTGGAAAAGAAGTGAGGAAGACAGACTGGACAACATTGGACTCTTGAGTAGGTCGCTGATATATTTCAGGTCCTGCATGAACACCAATACCTATCTGTTTTGCCAATTTACCATCTTTGGCATCATTTACAAATGGCATTACATGACCCTGTGCTGCTAGACCACCATTATGGACCCTCCTCTGCTGAAGTATGCGTCTTCACCTTTTACCATTAATACTGGTTCTCAGAATGTTCAGAACTTGCATCTGGCCGTGCATGAAGATAAGCAACAATCCCAGGAGGTAGAACTCTAGACAGCAAATGAAGATCGTGTTGATAAGAATCAGTCCAAAGAGCTACAAGTTGTCGGCTAATATCTCAGTGCTCACCAGCAGGAAGGAAAAAGCATGCACTTTCAGCAAGTGCCTCAAAAGAGCACCATCTCTCAATGCAGCGTCACGCATAGATTCTGCTGCAATTGCATCCTCCTCGGCAAATGTACGCATGATAACAGCAATAGTTTCTCTTACACTTTCAGCAGGGTGTCTAAACAATGCAAACAAACGACGCCGCAAACCAGCAACCTGACGTAGTAAAAAGTAGTGTTGAGTTGTTTCACCATGTGGTTCACAAAGCATAGTTTGAAGGATCTCTACAACTGACATTGAAAGTAGTGGTGATACAGATGGTGGTCTCAATCTATTAACAAGTGCCATTTTTCAGCATAAAGATGCACGCTGTTCTTATTTCAAGGGTGTGCCTGACGTATTGCCTCTCAATTGGCATAATATGTACTAAAAGAAATACATACGGGAGACAAGTTGGCCTACCTCAGTTTGCAAGCATCACGAACTGCTGCAAGCAAGCTATCACGAGATGTATTAGCATATACCTGTAATCAAAATAAAATGCATTAAAAAGATAATAAGAGAATGTCTTCTGCATTACAGCATAGTGAGTTTCGAAAGACACTTAAATGAATTGGGCAACCATCATTGAATTCAATTGCAAACATTGGATACATGAAATTGTGTAATCTAGTGAAGTAATAATATGAAAGAGTTACGTCGTCAATTTTATGTATTGAAGTGAAGCAGTAGCAAGTTAAGGAATCAAGATGGTCCCGGAATTGAAATCTGAGTGCTCCATGTGCACTGCCTGCAAAAGATCATAGTTTCCTTTTTCCTTTTCTTGATTCTTTTTTTTGGGTGTGTGCACGCGCGTGTGTGTGTTTTTGAGGTTGTTTTCGTGAATCTTTAACATTGTCAAATCAATTTGAAAACTCAATGAACTGAAATGATGCAAATGTTTGAATCTTCACTAACAAAGCAAATAAATAGGACAGGGCACTATATGTACCTGGTTTGTAGTTGCACTAATGATGTTGATTAGAAGAGTGAAAACAAAGGCCATACCACAGGCAAAGATGAGACCTGCCATGGAAGCTGAATTTGGCCCTTTAATAGAGTGCAAAGAATCAGAGAGACCATAAGTGAAAATGCCAACAGCAAGTGAGTGTGAAACCACCACTCATGTATATCTCCGTACTTCCTCATTAGCCTAGTATGAATGTCAACTTTTCCTTCGTACGAAACACGGTATCGGTCATAGATCTCTCCGAAAAATCAATACATGCAATAACAGCTTTAGGTCTTCTTAAAGGATAGAACAATGGCATCTCTACAGTATGTATATTCTATACTTGAGCTTAATTGATGCTTGTGCAGATAATACTTCCTCAGAAATATCTATCGTTACTTCAGGCAGCTTGACGGGATAAAGAAAGGTTAAAGATTCTGCTTTCGCATTCTGTAACTAAAGATGAACCGAGTAGTTCATATTTACAACAGATTAGCACTTTGTTATACTAACCAGTCTCAAGACATAATCATTCATATTATCAAATAGCGATTCTTGTTTAAAAATATGTTGTTATTTAAAATTAGTTCCTACATATATACAATTCATTAGAAAGCCTTCACTTCAATCATTTTCTAGCTGCTATCTTGTAAGGCTTCTAATAGATGTTCTTGATGACTCTCTTAGAATATTCACCATGAGACAGCAATTAATTGGTTCACTTAATGATCTTAAGAATACAGGCGAATTTTAATAAAACTGATAGAGCAATAAAAATGAAAAAAAAAGAATATTCAACCGTTATTAAAACTCCGCAGAAAGACAGGCGCATACCTTCCATAGAAAAAGACAACGTGTGTCAGTGTAGCAGCAACTGTGGCAAAACTGAGGTCATAAGACAGAGCGAAGAATGTGCTTAGATTTATCCTTCCCTGCTTCTCATATAGTGAAGCAGGGAAAGATTAATTTGAGCTTGCTCTTTACATCTTCTACAGAAGGTAGTTTCCAACCACTTCTGCCCTGATTTATATACTTACATATAAGATCATTAGAAGTTTCCATCAATTAACTCAAATAAGGATAATAATATTAATATGATATCTTACTTGGACGACCCATTAAATTGATCTTATAAATAAAATGGAGAGATAGCAAACTCGTTTATAGTTGCTATACCTGGACGTTATATACTGCATAGCAATTTAGTGGTTCCTACACAAAAGAACCAAGCTGCAAGATGTTGGCAGAAGAACTCAAGAGCTATAAATTGAAACTACTACACATTCAGCAAACAATACATACTGACAATATACAATGGTATATATAGTAATGGCATTTTATTCCTCCTTACAATTTTCTCTAACATTAAAAGAAATTAATGAACAAGAATGATGCATACATCTGCTGAAGCTTGTACTCTTATAGAGATATAACTTATTTTTGGTTTTTGTTGTTGAATACAATATCTTTTCTGTGAAATCTACAACTGATTCTGTGCTTCATACAAAGGTAAAGTTGACACACCCGCAAGGTTAATGAGGAGATATGAAGACATGCCAAGCTGGTGGTAACAGTTATCGTCTCTTTGATCCTTTGCACTCTAATGAAGGACCAAGGTCAGCTTCCATGGTGGGGGCTCCTCCTTCACTCTTCCCATTAGCCTCATAAATGCAACCATTAACTAGGTAAGAATCTCCACACACACTTTAAATTCTTAATGATGAAATTTTATTCCTTTTTTATGTTACAATGCTGAATACAAAGACTCCAGGGCTAAACATCATTACGGAATACTGCATGGGCCTAATCATGCCTGGGAAGCCAATAGCTAATGTTAACATCCCCGTCCTTCTTGGGGCCAAAGCTATGATGCCGCCAGCGACAGCAGTGAACTACACTTCATGGGTGGCTGTTGGAACTTAGGATAGTGTTCAACTTCTTTCTGTTCCGGCACCGGAAGCAATGGTGGCAAAGGTATAACTACATCCTTTCAGCGGCAATGGACGCTGGGGTCACCATGAGCATTGACTGGTGGAGGACAGCCGGTGAGCATTGCGACCTTACAACTTGCCCAACATCAAGAAGGGTCCAGGTGGATAACTGCCCTCTCTTCTAAGGCTCCTCTAGAGTCTTAAGAGTTATATATTCATTTCTTACCTTATCCATCTATAACTGCAACTTAGATTCTTATTCGTAGTTACACACTTATACCCCCTAGGTTAACAACTATTCAAGGGATTAATAGCATCCCTACTTGTAACTTGCTATTGGCTTGGCAATAGGTATTACTCAATGATCCTCTAATCTCTGTTTGTATGGTGATATTATTTTCAGCTAAGCGGATTATTAAGGTTCTTTTTTTTTCCTTCCAAGTGCTTGTACGTAGGAAAGTGAGCAATTCTGTGTATCAGATTTCGCAATTGTTGGATAATACCAGGCACCGTTACTTAAAGCTTAACGAAGGAGTAAGTTTTTTTTTCTTCTTTTTCTTATTTAATTGCAGCCCAAATAAAGATTTGCAAATCACCAACGTACAAAGACAAGGCTGATTGGAATTAAACCTTTAAAAGGAACTCAAGAAGAGCAAGTTTTAATCAATCAAAAGATGCGCCGGTTAATTTTCACAAAATCCTGAACAAAAAATTCCAACTTTCAATCTGTTTAGGCAACAAAAAATAAACTTTGCTTCAGAGAAACTCACAGATAGATTTGCTGATGAAGAGCGAGTGGTGAGTGGTGAGCAGCATCAATCAGATCAGCAATGTTGTGGAAGGATCGCTCCTCCGACCAGAAGAGGAAGACGGTACAGACCTCCGCCTTCCTAGCAAGACGAGCAGCATTGGTTAGAGGCAGGCCACGGAATAAATTTCAGCATGTATCAACATTTATATGCCAATGCATTTAAACGGGCATTCGAATGCGGGTTCCAAATAGAAATTGGGTGATGCAAGCGTTTGAACGGCTCAGTCGCATTCTAACGCAAATCTCAACTCGAGAGTAGTTTTGATGCAAGCGTTTAAACGATCCAGCCGCGTTCAAACGTGAGTCTCAACCCGAGAGCAACTGTGATGCTAGGCCGTTCGAACATGAATCTCAACCCGAGAGCAGCTGTAATGTAGGCGTTTGAACGCGAGTCTCAACTCGAGAGCAGCTGTGTTGCAGACGTTTGAATGACCCAGCTGCGTTCGAACGCGAATCTCATAAATATTTGTCTCCCTCTCTCTCTCTATTGTCTCTATTATTTCCATTCTAGAGATTACTTGTATTGGGATGTTTAATCAGTAATTAGAACTTGTTTATTGCTATTTCTATCAACATTAACACCTCATTAGAGTTTTTCTCAAATCTTGGATTGGCTTTCATCACTATTCCTCTTTGTCATATTTAGAGGTGAAAATTTTGCTTCAGCTCCCTTCACCTATTTAGGTATTTGCACAACAATAATGACACTAGTCCTGGGCAGTTGCCCATATTAGTCCCTTACCCATTGCTACACTCTATTAACTAGAATAGAGGGAGGCTGCCATCCTAAAAGCAAGCAAGAATTTCTTCGTACTTGATGTACCATTCCACGTAAAAATCTCTATTTTGCCAGTAGAGTTTGATCTACAACTTGGAACATGAACTCATAAAACCCCCAAAACCAATTAAGCATCTCTTCTTGATGGACTCGGCCCCTCCTGGGCGGAGTGGAAGAAGCGGAGGATGCGGGACTGGGGGGAGAAGGTGGTGACCGTGCGTAGGAGTGAGGAGATCCGACAGGCGACGACGGCGTTTGGAGAGACTATTTGGTAACTGATATTATTCATGGCTACATATCGGGCAAATGGAAACAGTTAGATCATATCTCAAAGAATTTGATCCGAATTCGGATCCGACCCATTATGTGCAAAAAGAAGTCAGGAGGAGATCTCCTACGTAGATTTCAGAGATCTTGTCCGACAAAATCCGCAAAACCGTGACGGCTTCCAACCTTCCTCGCTTCCGATTTTTACCAATTCCCCGCTTCGCTCTTCTGAGAGAGAGAGAGATTTGGGCTATGGCGGCGAAGATTGCGCCATCGATGCTGTCGTCGGACTTCGCGAATCTGGCGACGGAGGCAGAGCGCATGGTTCGATTAGGGGCAGACTGGCTCCACATGGACATCATGGTAAATGCAATCGTTCTCTGAATTCGAACCTCCTTAATTCTTTCTTTTGATGTGAGGATATTAGAAAATTGTTCAAAATCTTGCCTTTGATTGTCCACTGCTGTAGAATTGGTCTAGAATTAGGAACAAATTGGACTTTGTGACTGCGGATTTACTTTATACATTACTTAGTTTTCTCGCTTTGGTTTGCAAGTGTGGATGATAAACTTGGTTTAGTTGTTGTTCCTATTGTTGGCTTGAAATAGAGGGGTTTGTTAGTTTGGCAAAGCCGGTTGAGCGGGATTGTGTTGGATGTTGGCTGCTTCTGTTTTGAGGTTTGATGTGTATGACCAATATACATTTGTCAAAATTTGCATTTTGAGTAGTTCTTTGATCAGAACATTGCTCTGATCAGTTTTGATAATATTACTCGTAATATTTTGAGAGTTTATTTTAATGTACCCAAGTGATTCTGATACCCAGAGATTAATGCATTGTTAATAGACACAAAAATGAGTTTTATGTGAGATGTCAGTTTGGTTGTGAAGGAGGATAATGCCTACTTGTATGTGGTCACACAGGGAGTTTTGAGTGAATCAGCTGACTGGAATAGTTTGAAATGATTCCATGTTTTCATAAGAGAAGATCTAACATAAGCTGACTATTGACAAAAAGGCCCGATAGAGTTGAACCAAAAAGAAAAACAATATTTGATGTAATGTCTTCCATATCTCATAAGTTTATGCTGGAACTTGTGAGTTCAGTTGATGCACTTGTGTTCCAGACTTCCAGGTGTCCTTCACCTTTTACTTTAGTGAGTTTAGTCGCATCTTCTTTGCCAGCCTAATTTAATTCTTTACATAATTGTTCGGATGTTTGTAAAAATCAGTGATATTTTCTGATTAAGCATAAACAGAAATCTCCAATCTGCAAATTACACTATAATTAGTATTCGCTGTTGTATGTTACATAGTGGATGATTAATTAGGTCTACTGATTGTGGATAGGAAAGAGTGGAATGGAAAACGAGCATATAATTCATTAAAGATTTTCGTGATGTTCCATATTCTTGTAGTTTTCTCTTTCTGTCACTCTTTACCAGCACTTTTTGTTACTAGTTGGATATATTTGAAAATAATAAGATTATGGATCCTCTGTGCAACAAACTTATTTGATTGCAGTATGTTTAGGTTTGTCACCTCTTTCTTACTAGGTCTATTAATGCATACATCTTGTTCATCTTCTACATTGTTATCTGCATACTACGCATGGTAAAATTGACACCATTGACTAATTTCAATGTTTGCCTGTGTATTTGCAGGATGGGTAAGTGATCCTTCTTCAGTTGTATGTGGAAGTTCCCAGTTCTTATCTCAAATAATACCTGCAATCATGGTTTGAATTTCTTTGACGAGATGTTGCTTCTTCTTGTTCGTAGTATTGTTACTGCTTTATCCGCTTATAGTGGGAAAACTTTATCAGTTTATTCACTTTATTGTTCATTCTACCTTGTCTTTTTGTGGTTCCTACGTTCTAGGCATATTAAAGGCACATTAAACCTGGGAGTTTGGTTACTGCATGAATTAATCAAAGTTCTGCATTAGCCATATTCTCTTGTTTGTATGCAAGTTTGAACAGTTAAGCCAGATATTATAACCAAACTCTCTTTCTCTTATTATCTGAAAGAGCAAAAAAGGTTGCTATATGAAGGAATACAGTTGGATGATTACTTCACACCAGTATCAGATTTATCTGTAGGATTTTATAATTGTTAGCACATTTGGTCTCTTTCTGCTTGTGTTGTAATGGTTTGTTGTTGGACCATGTATTTGATTCACCACACATCATTATTGTATACTCTTTGATGTGTATAGACAACTAAATCCTAGTGGAATACTTCAATTAAACTATCTATGCCAATTAATTGATACATTTAGGTCCACATTTCAGATATCTTCTCTTCTTTCATTTGACTTTTGAATCCTACTAAATACAATGGAATCACTGTTTTTTTATTTTTAACGGCATATGAAGATAAAGGTGTTTTTATATTATCAAAATATAGTGTAGCACTTATTTTTTCTTATGTGATCGAGAAACCTATTCATGGTTCCACTAAAGAGTTTGGGTTCATATCAGGAAACATCATAAGTAACCTATTTTAATCCATGTCATGGAAATCCTGAATTTTCAAGAATATTTCATTAGAGATCATCTGATTTACGGACTTGTGCATATTGACTTCACAATGTATACTTCTTTTAGGCAACAAAATACTTATGGACCAGCTTTTCTTGAAGATCTTACATAGTTAATAAGGATTGTTGTGCCAATTGTGCCGACACTTGGCATGAGGCATGTCGATGGCACTCCCTCATGCTGAGGCGTGCCAACGCTTCTACCTTGTGCCAACATGTGTCGTTGTCTCTATCGTCCAGATTGCTTGATAAAGGTAGGATATTGAGCAGCATGTTTTGAGTGCTGCTTGATACCTATTTAGCTTATTCAAGGAGATCTCTTTTTAAATCTCTTTATTGGTAGGTTTATCTTCCAAACCAAAATAAGAAAATGAAGAGAGAGATTGGAGAGGAGGTAGACCAAGGATGAAACTTCAAATCCCATCAAAAGATATGTTTTTCTTATTTAGAGGCATGGCAATGTGCCAATGACACACTTGGTTTGCCGATCGACAGGGCATTGGCGCAGCACTTGCCACTGGCACGACAATTCTTTAATTGATAATATATGGAGCAATATGTGACAGAGTTGATCTATCTAAAATCTAAGAGTGCTTACCTAAAAGGAAATTGTTTTGTTGTAGTGGACAGTTGGTACAACAATAACAACAGACCCTTTAGTCCCAATTCCCAACTATTTGGGGCAATTATATTGATTTTCTTCTCCATCCATCTCTATGAGTGCACAATTGATGGTTATTTATTTATTAGATATTCAATGACACTGTATATGAAAGGATTTTTAGTCCCTTATATTTTGGAAGAATTGAATTTCAGACCCCTTGGACCATGATTTATATATTGCCATATTTGGTCCCATGGTCTTGGTCCATCCATGTAGAGGACAATAGAGGACAATACCGTTCACTTTCTTATGCAATAGCATTGCATTGCTCAGAAGGAAGCGTGTCGTGATGCAAACCCCCCTCACCTCATGGGCAAGAAGCTTTCTAGAAGTGGTTGCTCTCTCAATAGGTCTTGCCAAACTCAGTTCCTCATTTTTCCTACTGTTCCTCAGTTGCTCCTATTACCATGGTCCATTGAACATATCGATGCAGGTCGGATCATAAGTTGAATCCAACCCAAATCTAACTTAGGGAATCATATTCGATGTCTCAAGCAACCCATCTCTCTCTCTCTCTCTTCTCGTTCCTTTTTGTTGTTCTTTTCTCTCATCACTCTCCTAAATATTTATTGTATCCATCAAGAGCTGAAGCCACCTCTGTCACAGAGGGGACAACGGTGATGAGTACAAATATTTATTAAATCCACCAGGAGTTTGATATTATTCTTAACATTTTCACTCTTCATATTGTGTTGCTACTATCTTATATGACTAATCTGATTTTTTTTTTCATTTTTCTGCCAGTTATTTCTGAACTTTTAGGATTTTTCTACAGTTTATATCATTTTTTTGAATTTAAGTAATTAAAAAAGATAGTGCTAAGCTGAAACGGTTGATACAGTGGCAAAAATGGGCAATGCAACTGATACTACCAATAGGTATAATTTTCTTTGACAATCAATATGGATGCCAATTTTAGAACCTTGTAAAAAGAACAATATGCTTTGCTGCATGACAATTTAGCTCATTTCATATATGTAAGAGAGTCTGCCATCAGATCTGTTGCTTGAGATATGCATGAGATGCTGCCATGTTGAATAGATTGCAACTATCACCATTTCTTTTTGTCAATACTCGAGATTGTCTTTTTTCTTTTTTTCTTCAATAGACACATGTCATCCTCCTTTAATTATCATCCAGCTTGTGATCTTATTGTCATGATTGTAAGAGAGGAAGGCTCTTATGAACTATTTCCAAATGCTCCATTCTTTTAGTACTTGCAACCTGTTTGCTAGAAGTAACTTTTGTTCTCTAAAATTTATTCTCCTGCTAGCACACCTGTTAGAGGCATTATCAAGTAGTGTCTGCATATTTTTATGTTCGAAGCACTTTTTAATTTACTTGTTTGCTTGCTATAGCATCTACTGTGAGGCATGCATATTCGAGTGGTTTAGATCTCTTTCGTTCTTCTATAAGATAAAAACTCATTATCTTTTACTAAGATATGTATTGTGTTCTCTCTCATCCCCGAACACAAATAGATCTCTGCAGTCTGAACACCTGAACACCCATCAGCGATGTAGTCATGTCCCATGATATCACTTTTCTTTTATCTATGCAGGCATTTTGTCCCCAACCTAACTATTGGAGCTCCGTCATTGAGAGTTTGAGAAAGCACACTAAGTAATCTTCTAGACTTGTTTGTTTAGGTTATTTCAGTGAACATATTCAGTTCTTTACATATTGGCATGATTAATTGTTTCTTACTTGGTGTTGGCTGTATGTCTTAATATCCAGGGCATACTTGGACTGCCATCTTATGGTTACAAATCCTTCAGACTATGTAGAACCTTTAGCAAAAGCTGGTGCTTCAGGCTTCACATTTCATATTGAGGCAACTAAAGGTGGAAAACATGTTTATTTTCTTTTTCCAAATCTTGCTGAGGGTCAGTGGTTTATTTGGTCTTATAAAATGACATGATGCAGAATACTGGCAGGAGCTCATCAAAGCATCAAGTCAAGGGGCATGCGGCCTGGTGTAGCATTGAAACCGGGTACTCCTGTTGAAGAAGTCTTCTCACTGGTATCTCCTCTAATTTTATCTGGCTATCTTAGTGTCCTCGCATTCTTTTCAATGTAAATAGATTAGGCAAAGTTGCTTGACAAAGATTGTCAACTTATGTTTAGTGCATCTATCTTCCCTGTTAAGAGCTATTAAAATTGTTGATAAATCATTTTATTTCTTACTTATTGCAGTGGCTTAATAAAATTTAACTCTAGAAAGTAGAAACAGTTTGGATTTTGGATAACTCTCAGTCTCATATTATTAGTCGATCAAATGCATAGCTATGTTAACTTTTCTTGACTGTCATCATTATGTACTGATAACTGCAGTTCACTATGAACTTTTGTATGGAGTTTTATGCAAGTTTTATTAACTTGAAGATGTTCCAGTGGCAAGTAAACTTTTTATTTTTTGTTTTCACAGGTTGAAGCAGAAAATCAGTAGAACTGGTCCTTGTTATGACTGTAGAACCCCGGTTTTGGTGGTCAAAAGTTTATGCCAGAGATGATGGATAAGGTGGTCAATCTCCTAATCATGCTTATATGAAAATTGATGATAATTGTCTTTCATGTCCTGATCATATGTCTGAAATTTATCAGGTACGGACATTGAGAAAAGTACCCTGCCCTTGACATAGAGTAGGGGCTTAATTCATAAGGATATCAAGTTCCTGCTTTTCCATTTATATGTCTAAACTCATCCAAAATTTTGACTTTAAAACTTCCAAATGCTTCATTATATTTCTTCGTCCTTAGCTTTTGTTTGGATTGCAGATTGTATTGTGAGGCATGCATAACTTTAAAATAACATGACCTGAATCATGTAAAATCAGGATCTGAAGCTTTACTTGTATCAGTGTATGATGATCCATCCATGTTTAATCCATCCATATGAGTAGCCTTGAAAGTTGAGACCTATCTAGCTAGTGCAACACAACTAAGGACAATGCCAACCTGATGTTGTCATGCATTCAAGATACTGGGTCTCCTATATTTTGCTTGGACCAACTCTTACAGGATGAATTTTTTTTTAATAATTTTTTAAAACAAGTTTCTTGTGGTGTCTATTGACTTGGACAGTTGTTTTGTGCTGTGTGGCAAAAATTGATTGTTTCTAGTAGTATAGTCACTGAAACATTGATTAGTTTCCTTCACCATGAGGTCATGATCCTGTGCAGTTCAATAGAAGATAAATTATTGAAATCTTTGCTAGTGTTCTTTTTTTAAACTTATATTTCAAGCACCTTGAATGGTAATAATTTTTAGGGACTCATCTATTAGGTTCTTTTTCCTTTTTTTGTGTCTTTTTTCTTTTTTGAGAGAGAGAGAGATTGCTGATTTACCTATTAGGTTAATAAGTTTCTATGGAATCTAAATATACTAAAAGAACATGTTATATGACTGGCCATTTGCAGGCTAGTATATTAGAGCTTTAGATATTTGACTAGATCACTGTAACTTCCGTTTACCAGTTCAGATCACTTTGTTGCTCCTTTCCAGTGACAAACCAATTTCTTTCTTTGGTTTTCTTGTATAGAATGTCAAGTATCTGCAACATCAGCTAATAGTATCTGACCCTATTCTTCTTTTAGGTTGACGGTGGCTTGGGCCCTTCGACGATCGATGCAGCAGCTTCAGCAGGAGCAAACTGTATTGTAGCAGGGAGTTTCGGAGCGCGGAGCCAGGCCAAGTCATACATATTTTTGAGGAAGAGCGTCGAACAATCTCAAGAGAACAACTGATATCCTCAGATTCTAAATTCTGTTATTTACTGCTCAATAAGTTCATGCATGCAAAGAAAGTTTCATCCATATAACTTCAAAATTTGAGGTAGAGTATGTTGTGAAAGAACTGATGAACACTGGCACTTCATGGTATTATACATGATACATATATTTTAGGTGTGATTGATTGAAATCCTTGATGCTATATATAAAACTCTGGTTGTTTTCGATGATACCGTAACACTTAAAACTTAAAAAAAAAATTCCACATGAGCACATGCGAAAAGTGCGTCGCCCCCGTCCTTTCTCTCTTTCTTCTTCTTCCTCTTCCACCGTGCCACACCACTTTGCCACCTCCATTAATCCCATCTTCCCTCCCAAATAGCACTTTATTTCCTCCTCGCAAACTCTCCTTCCCTCTTCTCTCCTGCAGTTGTGACGTCGGAGCCACCCAAGCCCAAGCCAAGCCAGCAGAGTGTGGGCATGGTAAGCCTCAACCTCATCGGTCAGTTTGTACTTCAGCTCCCCTCACTCTGCGATCGTCCTCGGCGGCGTGACCCGCGTCGGCCGCGGTCAGAGCTCAGGTCAGAGGAAGAAGAAAAAAACCCTTCATTGGGACTTCGGGCCTTGATGAAGGGGCAGAAGGACCCCATCATCGCCAAGCCGTGGGCGTGCTCACGCCGCCATGACCCTCCTCCCTCTTTCTTTCTTCCTCTGCCACCTTCTCGGCCTCGCTGCCGAGCACCATGATTGTGCCGTCGCCTCGTGCTGCGCCAAAGCTCTCGGGGTTAGCCCCGTGGCTGCGGCCTCGTGGACTTCCCTCCCGCTCCTCGGCTCTCGCTACTTGAGACGGAAGGCGTGAGGTGGCTGTTGCCCCCGCCACCTATTGGAGTTGTGTGGCTTAGACCGCGGCCCACGAGACTTGTGGGCCGCGGTCTGGGCGCAGCCCATAGGCTATATGGGTTGCGGTCTAGACCGCAAGCCCGTAAGGCTATATGGGTTGCGGTCTAGACCGCAAGCCCGTAATAAGGCTAAATGAAGTGCATGATGAGGCCGCGGCCCATGGCCATAAGGCCTATGGGGCTCAGGAGACCGACCCATGGAACCTAGTGGGTTGCAGTTTGGGCCCCGCCCAGCCCATGAGCTGTCTCCTTACTTCTTTGAGTTGGGCTTGGGCTGACCGGTACACCCGGCTAGCCCATTTTGGGCCATTTTGACCTTATAACTTCTGTTTCTACTTTTGTAATTAATTAGCCTAACCATCTATTAATGACCATTTATTACATCATGTGAATTTAGGATAGCATAGAACTCACCCTAGGAGACTAATAAGATAATTAGTACTATGGTTAGCTAATCTTGTATTAACTGCAATTAATAGGATTTACCTTTCACGTGAGGAGGATTTCTGTGTACTATGGAGACCCCCAAACGAATAAAAAGTTTATACAAGTCTAGAATAATATAGTTAAATTATTATCTAGTTCATGTCACTATAGGGAAGTATGGTGTTAATCTGTAAAACCTAGTGTACCATGATATGTCTTGACATGTGTGATTGTGATAACTTACTCATCATATGATGTATTATGAGAATGTTAGTGTTAGCATAGACATTAGTGTAGCAGTACTCTACATGTATCTGTATGATAAACTCGACATAAATATTTGTTGTGAATATAGAATGTAACGATCCTGGTAATATGACATGGCTTATGCACTCACCGGATATGCCCACTTTTACCTATCATTAGTCAAATTGACTAGGCAGGTGCCCTACTCACTTAGCCCGGGGTTTAAGTGAGTGTATTTATGTAGCCCCTATACTATTAGCCGGCTACATGTCTGAGATCGGAGCATGTGTGGCTTTCGGGTAATTGCCTCTTGCATAGTCATGACTAGATTATAATGATAGAAGAATATGATTGTGAGACGGATATATCTCTAGCGGTGCTACGGCGACGCGGGGTCGGGGCGTCGGATTGATGAGCCGAGGGCTCCCGATTCTCCCGGCCGAGGCTGGTGCAGTGATTTGAGAGAGTGAGATTTGGGCTTACGACGGTCACGCTAGTTTGGTAAGCCACAGAGACAACGATCACATAGTGTCACCATACACGTGTAGGTGGCATTTGCAGCTAGATATTAATATATCCCCTCGATGTGAGATGATGGATGATTATAGTGATGGATAATTTTCTTGAGTATTTATCTGTTGCTGGTGAATGGCTGGGTGAGCTACTGATAAGTATGATTAATGCCTCGGTGGGCATGAGATGACTAAATTACTCTTTTATTGCTATTCATAATGTAAACACTATGATTAGGATTTGTAGCAAATTGTATCAAGCATATTCTAATACGTGTGTAGACATCTTGATACGTTTAGTAACTGGCATATTCTAGGATAGTGACGTAAAATCTTTATTGATTTGCATTAATCTAGTAACTCATGGTAAGTCATTTCAACAAGCATATTGTTATTGCTGGCAATTATGAGCATGCATTGGATATGCACATGTGATTTCATTGTTTGGCTTTGTATGGATCCTACTGCAGCTGACTATGAGCTCACCACCTCTTGGTGGCATTATTTCATTGCTAGGGGACACGGAGTGCGGGTAGCTGGGTAAATTTGTCTTTCTGTTTTTAGTATGTCTATTAGTTGTATTGAGCC
>NW_027330472.1:0-100000 GCF_019914945.1 Typha latifolia
GAACTAAACGCCGCTAATACATGTTGCCAAGTTGTTTCTTCAAGATAACCACACTGTTGAGCTATCAATCGAATCGAACTAGCCACCAAACCACCAAACAATTTTTCACAATATTGTTTAGGATTATAGTCAAACTGATGACCACCTTGATTACGAAGAAATTACCTAGCAACTCTACTAGAGTTGGTTGGTCATCTTTGCGCTTGTCCAGGAATGCAATGAACAAATAGCGTCCTTTCCCTTTCTTTGGATATGCTACACGAGTAGTCGCAACAATATGTAGAGAAGCTCACATTTTGGTTAGGTTGGCTTTTTAGCACACCCTCTTGTAAAACTGGAATTGAACCATCCTCTAGAATGGGATTACTACTTTGGTATTATCTCATAATGAATTAGTCTTAAGGATTTTTGTTTAAAGAAAACCCAAAAATTATGTATTACTATATAGTGAGGGCTAGAATATTAGAATAAGCTTAAATTAGAATTGATTACAATATTTTCTAGGGTGTAAATGGATTCTAATTTAGATTCGGTTCGAAACTAAGCTATTTTTAAGTCGAGTCTATTTTTAGATCAAAGATCTAATACTAATAAATATATTTATATATAATATTTTTAAAAAAATTGAGTTGTATCGGGACGAGCCGGCTTAGACTCGAGCTCGGGTTTGGGTTCAACTCAGTCGAGCCTGGCTCGGACCGAACCTGAGCGCCTCCTTTATAAATTATACCCCTACTATCTCCAATAGTGCTGCCCACGTGCCCATTTTCATATCAAGGAACGTGATTCACGAGCTAACGACACGTTAAAATTCATCCATACGTTGCCTATTTTTACGAAATTTATCTCCAGCAGTCTATTTTTAATCTATGAATTATGAACTAGTTCCCTTGTTTAACCTATATCAGTCCACGGGATTATTAAATTTTTGTTTAATTAAAATACGATTCGTTTAACCGTGTTTATTGTCATTAGATAATGATTAATTAAAACGCAAGAGGGATTATAATATGTTATACACGCGCAAATATGAAAAGGATATACATCTAATTTCAACTTCTTTGTTGCGTTTAAATATGCCTCCCAAATATTCTTTTAATAGGTCTTTGATCTAGTAAATATTGGCAACTTGATGATATGTTCACCCTGCTTGCTTTATATCCACTCCTTTTTGTAGTCCTAACTTAAAAGTGAAGACGTGAAGTTGGTGTTAGTTGAGGTTTCCATAAACCTCAATCTAAAGAAATAGGAGGATTTTTTTTATTTTTTAAAGGAAAAAAGAACAGCGCACGAAGTAGGAAACTTCAAGCCTGCTTCGGATTAGTTGCAATCACGATTAAGCGGCGATAATTTGATAATAGTTTGATTTGTCGTCCTCCGCGTCGTCGTCTCCATTATGTATCTTAATTTCCTCTTCTATGTCCTCTACTAAAGTTTGTAGAACCTGCCAAGATTTCTAATTCTCCTCAATTTCTATAGTATCACTACGAGAATTCTACTCTTTTCTTCGAGCAATCCGAAGACTCTTGCGGAATCCCATCTATATTGGTCCAAAAGAGTCGACTTTCAGATTGGCTTTGGTGCAGAAACTCTAAATCTTAGAACTCCACTTGGGTATTATTTTATTTGTCTCCCTGAATCTTTTTCTTTTTTTGTCTGTTTTCTCTTCTTGCTGCTGATGTAGTTCTTCTTGGGTTTCTTTTTTTTTTTTTTGCAGTTGCGATTTGGGTTTTCTCTATCTTGTTAGATTGGTAGATTTTTGAATTGAGAGGAAAAGACGAGTTTTTTTCTTCTCTTTTTGGTAAGACATGGGTCAGTGCTGTGGTAAAGAGAAGGCATCGGCTCATGGTGGAGCTAATGGGCATCCCTACCAGATGCCAGTAAGACCCCAACAACAACAACAACAACCCAAACCCTCCCCTCCTCCCCTTCTTCCCTTCGACCACCAAGCTCAGCCGCCGCCGCCACCGCGGCCCGAGATCCACCACACTCCCCCTCCCCCCGCGAAGACTTCCCTTCCAACCTCCTCCCCTGTCCCGGCCCCCCCAAAACCTGTTCATGCCCCAGATACCATCCTTGGGAAGCCTTTTGAGGATGTTAGATCCTTCTACACCCTCGGCAAAGAGCTTGGCCGAGGCCAATTCGGCGTTACCTACCTCTGCATTGAGATCTCTACTGGCCAGCAGTATGCTTGTAAGTCCATCTCCAAGCGTAAGCTTGTCAACAAGAATGACCGTGAGGATGTCAAGCGGGAGATCAATATCATGCAGCACTTGTCTGGGCAAGCGAACATCGTGGAATTCAAAGGGGTCTACGAGGACAAGAACTCCGTGAATCTTGTTATGGAGCTTTGCGCCGGAGGGGAGCTGTTTGATCGGATCATCGCAAAGGGGCAGTACTCTGAGCGCGCTGCTGCTTCTATGTGCCGTGCGATTGTCAATGTGGTGAACATTTGCCATTTCATGGGGGTGATGCATCGGGATCTCAAGCCAGAAAACTTCTTGCTGGCGACTAAGTCTGAAAATGCAATGCTGAAAGCTACTGATTTTGGTCTCTCGGTTTTCATTGAGGAAGGTAATAATGTTTCCTTGGTCAACGTGACCACAAGATTTCATGCAGCACATAGTTATTGCTTCAAGTTGGTCACAGTTGTGTTATCTAGCTGCCCCACTTATTATGCATTGCTCTGCTGCATAGCTTTCGGTAAATAATTGTCTACTGGGTTAATAAAGACGGGAAAAGCTTTTGTCTCCATCGATTAACAAGTAGATAATTCTCGGTCCTTTTTTACATACGGTTAAGATGGTTAAGATAGACAATTATGTTAAAGTTCTAGATTTCTTGAAAAGGAATCGCATCTTCTTAGTCTGCAGAATGTTAGATCAATCCAGGGCATTACACATATCTACCTATGACTAAAGTAAATTACTACACATTTGGTCGAACAATTTGAAAACAGCATATTACAAATGCAATGAGTTCCCATGCTTTATTATCATTTTCTGGATAACTTTTATAATTTTCCCTTTTGGTTAACAAGTTGAAGCTCTTTTGATTGTTAAAACTTTGGTATTACACTCTGAAGAGCTGGTAAGCAGTTTGATTATGAATAAGGGATCAAAGAATTATGAATCTATGAAAACAAGACTGCTTGCAGAACCTGACACTTATTTTCCTATAGGGAAACATTTGTATTAATTGATGTGGTTGTGGCTTACACTGGATACTTTGTTCTGTGTCTTCTGTCATAACTATACAGTGGCAAACTGATAAAATAGTAGATGATTGCATCACCATTACACTCTAAACTACATTCTACAAGAAAACTATATTCAGTATAAGAAAAAAGTATCATGCATTGGTATTTATATTTTGATTGTCTAAATTCTTAGCTCATCAAGAATTGCTGTTTCTTTACTATCTGATTAAGGTTTTGTTGGACTATCAATTGAAAACACAAGAAAATAAAATGTGATTCTCTTTGGAGTTTATGAGTTAAAGAGATAATATGAGTACTGTTTGAGTTGAAGAGCTTATTCGGTGATGGTGGTGCCAGAGGAGGGCAAGTTGCTCATTGGCTATGATGCTAGGTCATGTCACCCTAAACTGTGTCAATTCAATATATATGTAGTCTAGTATGGTATGGTAGCTGTCAAATGCACATCTTGGCTCAAATAATGTACCTGAGGCCTCAGCTAGGCAGTCTGATGGCCAATGAGTAGGGCTACCCATTATTCAAATACATGCACTATAGTTCTAGTTCTTTCGAAACTATTGCCTCATGGTACTATTATCATCAGGTTTTATTTGGTATTTCAAGTTATTGCAAATTTTAGTCAAAATAATTTCACCTTTAAGGAACTTTGACATATTGGTTCCTTTTTGTATACAAACTCTATAATAATTAACTTAATATAATAATAATGCTACAAATATTTCTACAATATCCTCCTTTTGTCCTTCTAAGTTATCTTTCCTTTCTCTTCTAAAGCATAACTTTGACCATTGTACGTTGTATTCTACAACAGAATGTCTTAGTGCATTTATAATTTTCTTCATAGGTCAATCGGTTGCTTGAGAAGTTTTCACCGTAAGACGGGTTACCTTTTTCTCTGCTGAGATGGTTATCAACAAAATAGTGTTTATATGAGCTCTGCTGGAAATATTGTGGATAGACCTTTTTGGCTTGTTAGAAATTAACATTATACAAATTGGTACAGATGGTATAGACCTTGAACTTTAGTAATGGTAAATTATTCATTATTGTGTACATTTATTTCCTATATCTGTAAGCAAAGTTTTGCTACATCTTCATCTTGTTATGTTGTTGAACTCTAATCAAATTATGCTTACTTGTCTGCTATAATCCTCCAGGAAAAGTTTATAGAGATATAGTTGGAAGCGCTTATTATGTCGCTCCTGAAGTTCTACGACGGAGTTATGGAAAAGAAATAGATATCTGGAGTGCCGGTGTTATTTTGTATATACTTCTCAGTGGTGTGCCTCCATTCTGGGCTGGTATGGATATCTTGCATATCAATCATATATTCATATCCAAGAGACTTTATTTTATCTGCTAACATTGGATACAGATCAATTGATTCATTGGACTTCTTCTCATATTTTACTTTGTTTTCTTGAACGGGGGTGTATTTCTTTACAGAAAACGAGAAAGGAATATTTGATGCCATCTTGCAAGGAGAAATTGACTTTGAAAGTTCACCATGGCCGACAATATCACATGGTGCTAAAGATCTAGTAAGGAAGATGCTGACACAGGATCCTAAGAAGAGAATTACTTCAGCCCAAGTTCTACGTGTGTATCTTAAACAAATGTCTCCTCTATTTTGGCAGATTAATTATGTACTATTATAGTTTGCATGTCAAACTGAAATGATTGACTTGTTTCACTAATCAGAACATCCATGGCTTAAAGAAGGTGGCGAGGCATCTGATAGACCTATAGACAGCGCAGTTCTTACTAGGATGAAGCAATTCAGAGCAATGAACAAGCTCAAACAGATGGCTCTAAAGGTTGGCCACTAAATCTTCACTATATTTCGTCACCATGTTCTTATTATAATACTATGATTCTAAACTGGTTCTAGGTCATTGCTGAAAATCTTAATGAAGAAGAAATGAAAGGTCTGAAACAGATGTTCACCAATATTGACACTGACAATAGTGGATCCATTACGTATGAAGAACTGAAAACGGGTTTGGCCCGACTTGGATCAAAGCTCTCTGAAGCTGAAATAAAGCAGTTGATGGAAGCTGTAAGAAATTTATCAATACAAATATATTGCTTCCATCTACCCATTTCCTTAGGCTTCTCTTTTTGTAACTTCCAGGCTGATGTGGATGGGAATGGAACCATCGACTGCATCGAGTTCATCACAGCCACAATGCACCGACACAGACTAGAAAGAGATGAGCACTTGTATAAAGCTTTCCAGTACTTTGATGCAGATAACAGTGGGTGAGTAGTTGTTTACCTACAAAAGTTTTGTATTGGTTTTGATCAATCAATTTATCCATGGACTAGTTTAACTTTCAAACTTCTTCGACAGCTACATTACTAGAGATGAACTTGAGTCAGCCTTGATAGACCATGGAATGGGTGATGCTACCACCATCAAGGAGATAATATCAGAAGTTGATACGGACAATGTAAGCTACTTATGATCACATATTTAGTTAAGATTTTCATACATTGTCTCCTTACTGTTTGCTTCACTGGCTATAGGATGGAAGGATTAATTACGAGGAATTTTGTGCAATGATGAGAGGTGGTATCCAACAACCAGTTAAGCTTATGTAGCCTCCGATTGAAAGAGTTACATCACCATCTACAGTTGGACAAACCTGAAGCATTCTTTTACTCTGTCCTGTTGACCGTGCCTAGCATCACATTTAGGAAGAGCATCTATCCTAATGAGAGTTTGTCCACTAAAGAGAACGGCAAAAATAACGGCTCTGCTTCGTATGCTATATTTGTATGCTGCTGCTAATATTGTGAGTTTTTCTTGCGCAAGAACAACCTCAGGGAAATGGATGTTCTCTGCTTCATTGCTTTTAGACTTTCCATCTTCGTGTGAAGTTCTTTCTTTCATCTTTAAAGGAGTTGCAACAAAGTTGTAAGATATTTCTTTGTCTGAATAAGCTGCTCTACGGGGACAAAGTTGTAAGATACTTGTTTGGATCAATAAGTTACTCCGTTCGGCATATAGACATAATTATTGAGATCTTCAATCAGATTCGATTGTTACTAGTAGATACTTGAAATCTCCTCAAATTTGCTTGCCTTTTCACATAAAAAAATAACATTATAAGATGGAAACCAATAAAGACTTGACTAGCTTAGCATCCGTGTATTCTGGATCTGCTATATGTTGAGCAGCATAGCTGTTAGCTTTACAATGGTGCACACAAACAAGATATAGGCATTCCTAATATCTGATTTGCATCCTCATGCATATAAAGCAAACAACAGTGCAAAGTTTATATTATGCATACCACATCGACATTAGCATTTGGGACAGAAAGATCAACTCAATTCACAGTATTGTCCATCAATATTTAAATTGATGTTGGAACAAGCATAATGCTCTTCCATCTTCAAACGTGACAAAATTGTTTCTCCAACATCTAATTGTTAAATAGGTCTCAGAAACTACGAGCTAACAAATTCAAATCTCTTGCACAAAAATATCAGATTTGACATTTGCATTTAGTCTGAAATCTTATTTAACATAATTTAGATAAACACGAGTGGGTCTAATTCTTGCTGAGACCAAGTGCCTGTTGAGATGCAACTCTGTATGAGGGACCCAAAGCTAAGCCCGCCCATATCAGAATCATCTCCCACAAACACCATGCACCTTTGCAACGTGCTATAGTTGGGTTTTAGGCTTCTCTATCAGCCAACAGATTGAAGGTCTGCCACTATGATGCAACCACTTGAGCTACCGATAAGCTTTCACCTCCCCACAGTGGGCATGAACAAGTACCTCAGCAAAATTGTGGTTCTTATAATTGCTTGCACCTCACATCAGCAACTAGGTGACGAATGTGAGGTCCATACCACTTTACACGCTCCAAGTGTTGTACTGAAACATCCCACAATAAGCCTGAAATGTAAAAGGCCCAATGAAATCAATTGCTTCACTACACAGTCAAAAAAAAAATTGCTTCACTTCCCTAGATAGAAAATTTAGCCTACAACAACTACATTAAGATCACATGATACCTTCAGATTCTGAGATGCCACTGATGGATCTTACAACGTAATCTATCCACGATGACTCTTCTGAATCATTGACATTACCATGTACATGCAATATGCCCCCTCCCACCCTACGAAAATATGAGAGAAAGTTATGTTTGTGTCACTGTTTGCTGGAATTAAACATCAAAAAGCTCTGCATTGTTGTGACCTAGACCACCATAAATAGAACATAAGACTGATGCATTATATGAACTAACAGTCTACACATAATAAATGCATTTCCATTGTCTCCTGAAGTCAATGTTTTAAGTCTCATTTAGTTAGTGTATTAGCCTTAAACACAAATAAAAAATTAAACACAAAAGAAACATTGACTTATACACATTTCTTGATAGAGATTGACATTTGGTTGCTATTTACAAATAAAAGAGAGTTAATTCACAAAAAAAGGAGAGGTAATTCGCAAAATAAGGGAGACATGCACCTACCAAATGAGGCATTATTGTTTAATAAGGAAAACATAAAACTTATATGCTCAGCAAGTCGGTAACCAAATTCCAGCCCAAAGCATATCACATGGAACCACATCTTCCTACTCCTAATGTACCTACCCATTCTAAATAAATTTGACCACTATTGGGCTTCAGTCCTATTTTGGTCCACGGCTATATTTTTCAGGTGTTATCCTCATTCTTTCACTAGTGTTATCTCCACAAGGTTAGATCTTTTGGAATGCAGAGAATTCTAGTTACAGTCTTATGGGTTGCATTCTTGTTGCATACTGTTAACTCATGACAGCAGATGTACGGTCAAGTAAAACACCCAAAGCACTGTTGTAGTGCTCCTTATCTGTTCCAAGTCAAAAAGAATGTACATGAACTAGCCTCTATCAGATATAAAATGTGTTGTGGCCTTATTATCTCGAATTCCACTAAATTTAATTCTGCAAAAGTTTTAAAATCCACATAAACATTATAATATAAGACATCTGATGAATGGTCATTCCTTTGTGTTAAAAGACATTTGTGGGCAGATGATAGGCCATATGAGAAATCAACTGCAAGTAAATATGCACATTTGTAAGTTATGAACCATTGTTTGCACTTTCAAGTTTCGTTCAAGACCATTAATATATTTTTAGCGGGTAAAGAAAACACATGTGCACCAAAATATCAAAGCAACAAGCCAGAGAAACTACATGCACAAATGATATTTGTCGAACAGAAGACAAGAAAAATGAAGAAAAATAGTAGATACCAGATGAATTTATTACCTTAATGCTCTAACAGCAGTAACCCAGCTACATTCACTTGAAGGTAGGAGACCAAGGCAAACACGATCAGCAACTCCCTGAAAGTTTCACAAGAAGTAAATGTCAGTACATCTTTATACCTCTTAGTCCTACAATTAGATTAATCACGACAATTCATCCGCACAATCGTTAGGCAGACAGTCAAAGCAAACAGGCAGCAATATTAGCTCCACGTAATACATCCCCCCTTTTACGCCATCCATTTGAAAGCTACCTTAGATCTAAGAACCCATACTATTTTCTACAAGCCCACCTAGGCTGATGCAACCTGAGAGTGTCCAGTATTGCCCCTGATATATTAAGAACATATATGAAGATGACATTTCCGCAACCTAGAAAGGCGCCGTGCAACAGATTTGCGATTAAAAATTTATATGGCATATATGATATAACTGATTAAAATCTGAGAAAATATCTAAAGAATATACTTACTTTGGGTGCAATAACACGATTATCTCCTTTGAGTATAACACACCGATCTGCCACAAAATTGGCATTTATATTATGCTCAAGAGCCTCTAAGGCATGGGAGTTCCACTCGCAAGCATAAACTAGTTTTGCATTAGCCCTGAGAATAAGTCATATCATTGATTTTCAATACTATGAACAATTAACATTTGCTGAGAACTGGAAACATAAAAATACCAAAAACAAGGATGACGTACTTAACAAGAAACGGGAGCACAAAATATCCAATACCAGCAAATAAATCAACAATAATCTCATTGGTGCAATCTAGGTGGGCCATGCGAAGCTTCTCTGAACGGTTTCCTGAAGAGAACATGCATTTTGTAGCATCAAGTGAATATAGAATTCCATTTTCCTGATGAGTAACCCAGCCATTATCGCCAACAAGAAGTTCTAAGGTGCTATCTCTTGTCCCAGATGGTAAGATTCTACCCTGAAAGAAAGCCCATTACATTATCTTATAAGCCAAACCAATCAGAAAAACAAGCCAATGCAGAAAGAAAGAACATGTTTCAATTTTAGATTTCACTTTACATGTAAGCTGCATTCAGGCATTAAGCTTAAGAATTAACAGTCCCAACAAAGCTGTAATCAAAATGTCTACATCCTAGAATATCATTGGCACTTGGCAGTTCTCTAAGAATCTAACATGATGGAACAAACACCTCAGACAAAGATATATTTGATGACAGCTGCCAGGTTGAAAGCTAAGCAATTACTTACTTGGCGAGCAAGACGCTGAGCACCAAGTGATTTTGCAACTATAGGCCAAAGTTCCTCCCTGACAGAGTCCCACAAGGCATCCTTAAAAGATGACTTTGGAAGAACAACCATATCGCCAAGATGCTCCCACCTGAGTATCAACAACTTGTAAACAAAAAAAATAAGATTTACCAATATAAGCAGTAGTGACCTGTCTCTAAGAAAATTATCAAAGACAGATATTCTCAAAAACAAGTCAAAGTAGTATATGATGAAAAGGACACCTTGTAGGCAGTTGCTCCAATAGTTGAAGAGGCATCCCCTTTGTTTTCAGCAAAAGACTGATCGATTCTCTCATCATGATTCGAGGAGATTTAGAGGGGTTTTTCTTGCAGCACAAATCATCATTTAGTAATGAACCACCACATGACAACAAAATTTTCAATGCTGTGCAACAAGGAACATCCTCTACTGCAATTTCTTTTTCAAACAACACTCCAAGCTGATGAAATTGATCTAAATCACCAAATTTAGTTTTCGAGTTGAGTTGCTCATCCAGATACAAGACTTTAAAGGTTGTATTAATTGGTAACTTGATAAAACAACCATCTTGGTTTGGTACAACTTTCCTAGTGAGATCCAACCATCCAAACTTTTTCAAAATATCCTTTGCTACTTTAGCATACTTTTTCTCAAGTTGTAAGACAAGCTGTTTAGCATCTGTATAGTGCCTATCTCCACCAGCAGACATATCAATCACAGGAATTGAGTTATAACTCTCTGTGTTTCCCTGTAAATTCTTATTGTATTTTGAGCTTGTACTGTGGTTTACCTTATTACATTCTCCAAGTGGCTTATTATCCTCATCAGATGATAGATCATGTACAGACTCCAAAAACTGCAGATTAATTTTCATTGGCTGATTAAATTTTGTCCCAAATGCATAACATGATGCCCCACCACCAAGAACAAAAAGGTCATCATCAATGACAACAGTTGAGCTACGAACCCAGAGATTTTTACTTAAAGATTCGACAGTGACATGCAACCAGACACGATGATGCAGGTTCAGCAGAACCAAATCTTGGTAATGTTGTTTAACAGGACATCCACCTATTATTCCAAGATAAGTTTTATAAATGAACATTGAATGTGAAAATCTAGGAGAAGGAGCTTTCCCAGTTGTCTTCTCCTTTTTCCACTGTAATGTTCTGATATCAAAACTGTGAAGGTCACCAAGTGCCTTCTCACCATCATGACCACCAAACATAAAAAATTGTGACCCATAGGCCACGGAAGAATGTGAATGACGAGCACATGGCCATTCTCCTTCAATGCGAACCTCATGCCAATGTAAAGTTTCAGTATTCAGGACACTCAAGCAATTATAGATAACTTCACCACTAAGTCCACCAAACACATATATATACGAACCTACAGAAACAGCAGTATGTCGGTGCCTGTAAATAAGATAACAATTTAGAAAGAAGAAAATGGATTTGCATAATTAACTGGGCATCTTGTTAACAGGGCAACAGTAACAGATGCTTTTATGACTTCTAAAGGGGCATCTTGTTGCAGTTTAACTTGACAAAAAAACAAGAGTTGGAGATTATTTAAGGATCCACAGCAGGAGAAGTACTTTGACTTAGGGAGACTTCAAAGTAAAATATAAACTCATTAAATGTGCACATCAAAGAAAGAGTGTCAATATGTAGCAGAATATTGTTCTCCCTGCTATTAAGATATTCTACTACTTTAGACTAATGCTTAAATATTTCCTGCAACTTAAATAATAAAAAATACATCAAAAAGTTAACTACTAAAACTTTCAAAACTGAGCACATCTTTCCTGATCACAGTAATTCCAGGCATGTTTAACCAGAAAGAAAAGATGATATAAAATGATTTGATAAGTTGGTCTACAAAAATTCAAATAAAGGGGTAAGATAACTGTATTTCACTTTAGACTATCCAATTAATCAGAAAACTTTATTTGGTATAAAGAGAATCTAGTTTTCACCCATTAGCTAGTTACCTAGGTTTGAACAAATCTCCAGTGCATCCTAACTGCAACCATCTACTTTCAGGAGTCTGTAGAACCCAAACATCATTAAGAATTTGTGATGGACCAGTTCTTCCTCCAATAACATAAACATTGTTCCCCACAATTGTTGCTGAATGGCCCAAGCGCTTCGAAGGTGGTCCCTTAGCATCCATTTCCCTTAATAAGCCAGATTGAGGATTAAGCATCAGAGTATAGTTCCTTCGTGCATGCCGTCCTATGCCTCCAAAACCACCAAAAACTAACAGTTCCTTCTCTCCCCTGCTGTTCAATGCACAAGAAGAGTGACCCCAAAGAAATATCTTCTCAATTGGCTCACCAGTAATCTTCAATAAGGCAACAGAAATACAGCACCTATACATTCCTGATAACTCTGTTCATAAATTGCAACTTAATCTATAGCAAAAACGCAGTTAACTTTAATCATCCAATTGCACCATAAAAATTGAGGATAATTTTAAATTTAGCAGTTCAATCTACAGAAAACAGATAACCTATTATGAAGATGGGTAAAATAGAACTTATGATGCAAAACAGCTGAGTTATAGTAATTGCATAAATAGAGTATCTCTCATATTCATCTGTTCTGATGTACGATACTGAATAGATAAGCTCTCATTTCTCAGGGCCAATAGAATCGTTTTGATGATAGCTGTAGTTTTACACAACTTTATCGTGCACCAGTTCTGTTCAAATTATGATCCTCCAGTCAAAAACCTAGAGCTTCTCCATTTTCTTGTTCATGCAACAAAATCTATATATTTTACAAATTCTTAAAATTAATTAAAGAAAGTGTAATAACCAAACTTTGCACAGAAATTCAAGGCAGCTAGATAAACCTGTAAATTATCTTACTCGGACCCTCACATCCTGCTAAAAAGGAAAAAAGGGAGGTTCTTCCAAGCAAGTGAATATAACAATAGCAACTTCACAAGGCGCTGGAAACAGAATGTACAGTAACAAGGAGATTTGACATGCATTCTCTCTACTCCAAATCATAAATAAAAGGCTGTATTCCAACTGTGACTAATGCCATGAACAGCTACAATATAAGTAAATCGACAAATTATACAAATAGGATATCTCCTTAATCATATACAATAGGATACCTAATGACCCAAGAAGTCTCTCGTAACACATTTAAAGCCTTCTTCAATCAACCTGTCATGGTATCAGGTCTCTTTTGGCATAATAGTAAGCTAGATCTCCAAATTAGCTGCTATATTGGCTTTTTTTAAACAAATAAAGGAGAATTTTCCAATGACTAATATCTAAGTGACAACCATCTCAACAAATAAAAAAACCATAGGAAAGCACAAGGTCTATATGCCCACTATAATTCTTATCATGAATGTCTGCAGTAAGCATAGATCAAGAATGTACCCAAAATACCGATAGAAATTTTGCTAGTAACAACAATTTAGAGACTAAAAACAGGAATCGACACATCTTTGAAACTATTTCCCAAAAATATATACATGAGTAGACTGAGAAAAGTACTTTTCATGTTACCTAAAGCATGACATGCAGTATCCTCTACAGGTCCAGTTTCCACTTCATCTTTACAGTTTGATGCTTTTAGTGAACTATTGAAATCCTCAGCACCTTTGTCATTTCCAGAAGATCCAGCAGATGAAAGAGCACCTTCATCTTTGCCAAAGCCTAAGGTATTATCTTGGCCACAACACTTAACAGCAAAACTTCCATTCTTTAACACTGACGAAATGTCGGCTGGCTGGTCAGCACACTTATCTTTATCATTTCCATCTACCAATACTAGGTGTCCCTCAGGAAGCTTCGGTACAAGCTCCAAAGAAAGTTTTTCATCAGTAAGCTGAGCCACATGTCTCTCATTCAAATGAGTTATGTCCTCTGCTGATTTTGGGAGACTCTGTAATTCCAACTGGAGCTGATGAGTATGCCTCATTCACTTTACGAATAAGGGCAATTATAGAATAGATTCCTGTTAATTATTCTTAAAATAAGTTCTTTGCTCCAGAAATAATTATTTTTGTTTATTAGTATTCTACAATAAGAGTATAATAATTAGCTTTAAAGTGATACAGAGTGAAGAAAAAGATGAAAATATATATATTTTATCTTTATCAAATTATGATAAATATCTTTGTTGATATAAAATATATTGATAGAATAGATATCAAGAGTAAATTAATAATTAAGTTAGTGTGTGGTATAAGATGTAATTTTAATTAATAGTAATTTTATTTTAAAATATGACTATTATAATGTTTAGCTATTATTTTACAATAAGGGATTGTATTTCAGAATTAAAAAAATTACGTTTGAAATGAACAAATAAATCATGAGAACCAAATTTGACATATGGGCATACGGAAGAATCATCATGCTGTCATTTTACTCCACACATGGGAATTTGGTCAAGAAATTGTAGATAAAAGCAGTAAAGCAATTCCAGAAAGCAAAGCACTAGAAAATAAAGATATAAGAGCTATATGATGTTCCCACTATTCCGAAGAAAAAAAGAAAAGAATGAGCTTTATGGTAGCTAGCCTTTCAAAAATCCTACATGCAACTAATTATGCACCTGATAAAACCTTACCAAGTCGCAAGCATTGATGGACCAAACATGTTAATAAGCACATTATTTTAGATGTGCAACAGACTGGAACTCGTCTTTTCCAAATTGATGGGGTCTAATGGCTTTCTATATTCGTCGGATACATACGAGTCTTTTATTTTGTCAGTTTACAAATTAGTTTAGACTTTATTTCATTTATTATTTCTTTTATTTATTTTTCCAGCTGCTTCACTTCTTAATTTTCATGTGGACACACCCACTTAGCATCTAGTCATTAAGAATTACTTGTTCTCCTATTTACTAGCTAAGATATTCGTAAAAATTCCGTAGCTTTACTGGGAGATGAAGCCTCATACTTACTGGTGCATGATTATTCAAAGATTGTGTGTCAATTAAAACAAATCATGAAAGAAATAGATCTTCTGGTAACTTGGCATTGTAGCTGATCTAAGGACAACAAAATGTGCCAGTCTCACATGTAAAGAAGGGACGCAGGACACTAGCAAATAACAATTTGGAATGAAAAATGATGCTGTAAACAAGAAAGGTACCGTCAAGCACAACATAGCCCTACATAAATAATAACCAAGACGAGCAAATGATAATGTTAAATAACAAGACAATAAGAGTATGCAGTACATATTTTACCTTCGTTTGCAAAACACGAAGAAATCCATCTGCCCTCTTTTTGTTCACCTCCATTTTATCATTGGCAATTCTCACTAGGTAGCGAATATAATCAGGTGAAACTATAATTTTACCAAGCTGTCCTAGCGGCACCTCTAACCGAATAGAACATCGTATGGCAACCATAACGCGTCTTCGTAAACTTGTTATACCTAAACAAGAGCGACAACTTAACTTTTGCAACGAAGTCATCAAAATGTGCAACAAAACGAATAAAAATGTGGGAAGATGTGCACAAAAAAAAAGGAAGTGTATCTGTAGGCGTGCACAACCCCAAGAGACCTCACTCACCCGACTCTCTAAACCCGCTTGAGATGGCAGACGAGACAAGTTCCTGCGCCGCGGCAGCATCACGGCAATCAACGGCTATGATCAGGGGCTCGAATCTGAAAACGAGATCTCCTCCAACCAAGGTTTCATCTTGGTGGCCCTTGAAGAGGATATCGACGACGGCGTCCGGGTCGGCGGGTTCGTGGGAGACGAAGACCCATCCGCCTCCCCCGGCTTTCTTCTTCGTCGTCGTCTTCTTGTTGTTGTTATTGCTTTTTTCTTCGTTGGAAACTTCTTGGGTGGAGGGGCTAGGGTTATGGTTGGGGTTGGGGTGGCAGAGGATGGAGATGCGGCCGGAGCAGGAGCTGGTGGTGAAGTAAGAGGGGTGGCGGTTGATGGCCTCGAGGAGTGGCACGATGGGCGCGTCCACGCCGCCTTTTGGAGACTTGTCCGGCGAAGGCGACGACAAGGCGGCCAGAGTCTGCTCCTTCCGCTTCTGGAACTCCATCTCTTGTGATGACTACTCCACCCTCTGCTCCACTCTACTGGGTTGGACTCTTTACTAGTTATAAGTCTCAGGGCCCAACCGGGCCGGACATTAGTCGGACATGGGCCTCCTTGTAAAATATTAGGGCTGAGAAGTGGGCGGGAACAAATTCGGATGCGGATTCTACCATAATTTTTTGGCGAAAAATCATCTTTAAATGTTGAGTGCCAAACCTCTAATATGTCAACCAATGTCACAGCAGTGAACGAAAACTATTTACTATCAATACTTCGCACTGCGAACCAGAATCAAGAATTATTAAAAAAATAAAATTACAGAGCCCGATGGCTATATAGGCTGAAAACTTTTACTGATATCCTAATCTGTCTAACTACCGACAAAATATTATAGCCATTAAACTAAGCCATCAAATTATTGTATAATTTTTTTATAATAATTATTTAAAATTAGAATCGATACCGGTCAAAAATAAGAATCACCATACAATTGTTATCAACTCGGAAGCTGTGAAAACTTTCTGCTTCCCCCAAAATATAACAAAACCGTGTCCAGAGTGAAGTACAATTGGAATAACCAAAATGAAAGAGAATAAATGGGGCATAGAATATAGTGCAACAAGTTTCTTATTCGATAAGCAGTATCGGAAACAATCCATGTTCAAAGATCTAGTACACACTCGAATGCGGACACAACTTGCATTAAAACCAGGAAAACCTACACCCACAGTTATTCAGCTAGTACAAATAATCGAAAACTTCCTATATGAGGATGATACTAATAAGCAAGCATTTGTATGGACTTTAGAAACCGTGAATCTTGATATGCTCTTTCTTCACAATGCCAGCCTGTAAAAGGAAAAAAAAAAAAGGCATCAGCTACCAATCTCAATAAATGAATGGAAGACAGGTCGTGGAGAAACATGTAATTTCCGGGTATAAGTACCTGAACTAGGAAGGTGGAGACATTTTTACGTTGATCACCTTGAAGTTGAATAACCTGTGGGAATTGTTGGTTAATTAGTGCATACAAGTTAGTTGCAGATATAATAAAAAGGACAATATCTCGGTAACTAATGCATACCTGGCCCAGCTCCGGATCCTGGACTACAGTGCCGTTGCAGCAGAATTCCTTCTTGAGGTCCTTCAGAATCTTGCTGTAGCTGAACTCTTTCTTCAGCCCCTGCACAGTTGTCAGGCTCTTCCTTCCGTTCCGCTGCTGTATGCGGATATGCACATACTCCTTCGACCCAGCACCAGAATCCTCAGCATTTGCCTCAGCAAATGGGTCTATCAACGTTGGAAATAATTAAAATGCCATTCAATTTTATATAGAGCTAACACAATGCAGTTGAAGGACCAGGCAAAGCTGGTACAAATATTTACTACCTACACAAGACTGTTCTCTACACAAAAGCTCACACCATATATATATATATATATATATATATATATATATATATATATATATATAGATCATCTCAATCAGAGTGGCATATAAGCAGTCAAAAGTTCCAGAGGATACTATGTTACCTTGGCATCGTGCAGATGCACAAACACGTGTATGTGTGGCTGTGCAGGACCTTGTGGAGGGGCAAACATGTGAGTTTATATTTTGAAGCAAAAGTAGGACAATAAGTATTTCCTAAGAGGCATGTAGAAGAGAGTTGTCTTCTTTCAAAATAAAGTGGTGCATTTCTCGGACCATTTTACTAATATGTTCCATGCTACTACTCATTCGCAAGGCCAAGCACAGGTTGAACCGTCATTCTAGTATTTGATTTTTATGTAATGTTAATTAGACATCGTGACCTAGATAAGAAGTGAAACTACTTTGTCCTTGACCTTTTTATAAGGAAAGTGCCCCTTAGAGAAACCATTAGTGATAGCACGAAACATAATTTTCATCTCCAAAAGTAACCGAACTATTTAATTGAAAGAAAAAGAAAATACTGTAATGCCATTAAATTATGAAAAGAACATTAACAATTACTATAATAAGAAACATACCAAAGGCAGTAGGAATCTGCACGTCGAGATCAGACATGAACTTTGGCTGTTAAAAGGTGTTGAAACTGTCCGAACTTTTTCTTTGTTTTTGTTTCAATATGACAAAACTGCATGAAAAGTAATCATTACACCCATAATCAAAAACCAAATAATAAAAACAATTCAAAATTAAATATGAATGATTGCATAATTATACTAGTATACATAACTAAGCAGCAAAATATTATATGCCATGACATGCATTGCCACGAACTAACTGCAACGATACCTGTCCATGGCTTAGCTGAATAACCTAATGTTCACTACAACATACATGGAACATGGGACCATAAGCACTAGATTTAGATGGACTGCATCTGCGTATGGAATTGACCTATGCATACAGGCCACTATACGTCGTATTGTTGTTTTGATTGATTGGAACTTGTGAAGGAGACGTCTTTCATCTTTCTTCAGTTAACTATTTGGCAATTTTTGGTTCATATTTTCTAGTGTATAAAAGATATATTTGTTGAGCTTCATCATCAAACAATCCTTGATTACTACATGAGCTATATGACACAGAAAGGAAAAGTCCCAACAACAATTATTCGACCCCAATGACAAGAAAATTTAACAGCTATAACAGCATAGAGCTCAAAATCACAAAGTTCCTCTCTTTTCCAGCTCACAATAAGATCGGCGGTTTGCGAAGATAACGACGTTACAGAACCAATTAATAGCCATATCAGACGATATCTTTTACCACTGGATGAGCCAAACCATAAAAATAAAGCTAAGCGCAATCAACAAAAGATCATCATAGATCTAAGAACAACAAACCCTAGTCATCAAAAGATGGACAAAGAGAACCGGAAAATATTCCCCAGATGAAACCGGGAGCAAGGGATCAACAAATGAAGACCTAATTAGTAGAAACTAAAGAGAGGACGAAGAGAGATATACCTTTTCTAGAGGCGGATAGGATTTTCCCCAAATCCAAGCGGTGGAAGCGTTTACTTTGTTCTCTTCCTTCTGATTTATTTATAGACAAAACGAACCGCCAATCCGAACGCAAATTCCATCTACCCGACATCAGCACCGTCCATCATAAGATCGCATACGGTCGAGAATCAATCATCCATTGGACGGTCGACATTTTCTATTCGATTTGGGGTAAGTCTTCCGAAGTGGAAATGGGAATAGGAATAACTAATGGCGACCGCACACGTGGCGGCGAATAATTATGAGCACGTGACTGCGCCAGAAAAAGGAAAGGAATGGAAATCCGCGTTCGCTTTTTGGCTCGTTTTCTTCCTCAGGGTCGGGTCCTCCGCCGTCCTCCTTACTTCGTTGGCCTTCCTCAGCAAATTATGCGGTAATAGTAGTACCGACGAGCGCGGTGAACTAGTGGAAGGTTTCCAGATTCGCGGGGAGTTTTCTAATTCAATGGACGAATGGGGAATATTCGGTCAGAACTTATATAGGAATATCTTTCTTGTGTCATTTCACTCGTTGGCAAGGAATTTGGTAAAACTGCTTAATTATTAGGTGTTATATGCAAAATGCCAAAGCTTGTAAAAAATCTGCGATACCGGAAATTAGAAGTATAATTATTCGGGAAACTTATCCATCCAAGACTGCAAGGAATCATCCAGCAAAAGATTGAAGAACTTTCTATTGAGGAGATCGCATTCCAACGGATGTTCACAGAGTCACCACCTCCAGACCACAGGAAAGAGAAGGTTAAAAGGCAATACCCGGGAAGAACTCTTTTGTTGCTCTCTAAATTGGACAGGAAACATAGCAAAGAGAAGCGATCTGGAACTCATCAGAATAATTTGCAAACTGGAGGAAGGTGTACAAATTCTAGTGAAGGAGAAGTTTTATAATGCAGGTAGCACTGAGTTGAATCGTATTCCAATTTCAAAGAGAGCATTTTGCATTTATAAGTAGATTCACATAAGCTTATATGAAATTACCTCTCGGTAAGAACAAGTGTGCCCCAGTAGGCTTTTCAAAGAAGCATTTCAGTTATTTACACTAGGGTTCTTTGGTGATGATTTCTTTACCAATGTTTTTCTCCGGTCAGAGAATTATTAGTAAGCATAACAAAAAGAAAATTATCTATCTAAAACTGTAAGAAATCATCCAGCACAATGATGGTCGTGACCGTCGATACAAGAGGATAAATACATGCCGCAGCACTTAATGGTCGTGACTGTCGATACAAGACGATAAGTATATGCCGCAGCACTTAATGACCGTGCCTTGAGGAAGTGAAAAACTGATTCTGAATCTTTCAACTTAACCCTCGGTTTCAAGTAATTTGCCTGCTGCTGCTCTATAATTCCCTTCTCGCATCCTTCAACTTACCTCTACTTCCTAGTAACTACAATTGAGTTTTGTTCAAATCCACTTGTAGTGTGTTTTCCTCATTACGACTGTGCAATACCAAATCAGCTACTATGCCAAGTGCAACAGAATGAAGCAGTATATAATTTCCTTGAGGAGCATCAGTTAAATAAGTCCCAGAAAAAAGTGCCACGAGACGAGGAACTATTTTCACTAACTAATAGCTTTCTAGTTTCTCCATACGAGTAAATTGGTGTGAGCAAACGAGCAGCATCTACAATATTTGTTAAGGAAGAGAAATATGGATATGATCAATTCTGGTTTCGACAAGAAAAGGTGATTTTATTAACACACGGCAAGCATTATTAGTGTGGAATAGCATTCTCATCATCTACTCGACAAGATAACGGCAGATATTTCTACATTATCAGCCATACAATGTTAATATAAAGAATAGAGCCATTGTCATTGCAATATGGGAACTTCTAAATCTGTATAAATGTCACAAATAGATACAACCATCAGTTGGGCAAGAAGGAGAGATCATAAATATTAATGAGATGATATACATCTTCCGTTCAGAATCCACAGTTGGTTTCTCATAGACATTAAAGCAAACACCTGCACCGATAGCTTCTATCATGTAATCCATGCTTACAAATAGACACATATGGGAATGAATCATACATCACCCACCAAAAATAAAAGACTTCCCGATCAAAGAAAATAAAAAGCGAGATAGATATCAGATACAATACCGAACTATATAAGAGCCTCAGCACCGGCAACAATCTCCAAGATTTCCCCTGTAATCTTCGCCTGCCGCTGCCTGTTGTAAGCGGTCGAGAGCGTCTTCTTCAGCTCCACGGCATTGTCTGACGCGTTGCTCATCGCGCTCATTCTGGCCGCGAGCTCGCTCGCCAGTGACTCCTGCAGCGCCCTCAGGATCTGGCTGTTGAGGTAGAGCGGGAGAAGGGCATCCAAGATCTGAACTGGATCCTGCTCAAACTGCAAGATTGGGGAGAAGGACGGCGTTGGCGTTCGCACGGTCTCCCGCTCGACGGTGAGCTTCCCTTCCCTCGTCGTGAGGCGGAAGAGCTCGTCCTCGGCAGCGTCGACGCAAACGCCATTGATGTCGCAGATCTCCCCCTTCGGGGAGAGGGGGAGGAGAGTGTGGATGACGGGGTCGGACTTGACGAGGGAGACGAACTTGGTATAGAGGAGCTCGACCTTATCGACCTCCTCGGATATGAAGAGGGAGAAGACGTCGTCGGCGATGGCCTGGGCGTCCTTGGCATTGGGGAGGCTGCCGCCCTCAAGGAACCGATCGACGGGGATCTGCGGCCGCCGCTGGAAGTAGCTGTTGCCCTTCTTGCCGACGCTGATGATGGTGTAGTCGAGGCCGAGGGACGTCAAATCCTTGATGCGAGACTCGGCTTTCTTGATGATGGCGTTGTTAAACCCTCCGCAGAGGCCGCGGTCGCCGGTGACGACGACGAGGGCGATCTTCTTGACGGGGCGAACGCTGGTGAGGGGAACATCGACATCATCTGTCTGGAGCTGCTCATTGATGTTGTAAAGAACCTCGACGAGCGTTTCCGAGAAGGGGCGGCCGCTGACCACAGCCTCCTGTGCGCGCCGCACTTTAGCGGCGGCCACGAGCTTCATCGCCTCCGTGATCTTCTGGGTGTTCTTGACGGAGTCGATGCGCTCGCGGAGATCGCGAAGGCTGCATCGGATCGGGGACGACGGCAAGGTCGAGCGGGAGGAAGGGGAAGAGGAGGAAGGGAGGAGGCGGGAGGGGGCGAGGAAGGAGCGAGAAGAGAGAGAGTCGGCGGGTGCCCACATGGCGAGATTGGCGCAGGAGGACATTTCTTTTCCCCTAATTGGCAATGTGGGACAATTGAAGAGGGGGAGAAGCTTTCTTTGTGAATGGATGCTTAAAGATGGATAGCTTGAAGGAGGAGCGAACGAGAGGTGGAGGGAAGGGGAAGAGGGAAGAGAGGTGGGGTTTTGGATTGGGTTGGGGATAAGGGGAGTGTGACCGTTGGGACGCCGTGGGTTGAGGATTACGGATTACCACCCCTACCTTTCTTTTAACTTTTAATTTTTAATTTTTAATTTTTAATTTTTAATTTTGTTCAGGGTATGGGTAATTATCAGGCCCATTGTTGGCCCAACATTAGAAATTGGCCCAATAGCTCTCGATAGTTAGTTACTCGTTCAGTTATACAAAGTTCGGTACTGAGTCAATATTCTCGTGAACAGGAAACACTTCAGACCCAGTGAGCACCAGAGATGAACGCTATCACACAACCTCCAAACGAAGGAGAGGATTCTGCAGGAGATGAGATTAATGGTGATGCGGAAGAGAATGAAGTTTGCGCCTCTGCTGATCGGAGGAGTTTGCGGTATTCATCGAGTAAGATCATGGCAGAGGCTATCAGAATTGGCGTTAGCAAAGTATGGAAGTGCAGAATTCCAATCCCGCATTGCTGCGGTCTATTCTCTGATCTACCGATGACTGTTCCACGAACAAGAGTTTATCAAGTGTGGCCTGGAAAAAATGTAAGTTATAAGTTTGGTTGATTTTGCTCATTCATTTAAGTTTTGGATTTCTTTCTTCGAGAGATTAAGATTTTGTGATATCTCTTACCTGATGCAGGTGTTTTTCTTCAGAGGTCGCATGATCTGCGGCCCTGATCCACGCGGTTTCATCTTGACGGCAATTTCCATTGTTCTTTCAGACTGGATTTTCTGTGCCTACATAAGTGATGCTCCAAATGAACATTCCCACTTGACAGCTACCCTGTCCATAATATTAACAGTAATGGTTAGTGTAAATATTTGTCACAAGTATATTATCAAACATAGATATCGAAGTAAAAACTTACTAACTAAGGTCTCCTCAGCAGGTTATCACTAACTTGGTCTTGGCTGGCACAAAAGACCCTGGAGTTGTTCCAAGGAATAACAAGTCTCCACTGGCAGAAGTTGGTACCAGTATAGGGACTAGGAGCAGGAGGATTAGCATTGATGGCATTCAAATGAAGGTCAAATATTGCAGGATCTGTAAGATTTTTCGGCCACCACGGAGTTGCCATTGCAGTGTCTGCGACAATTGTGTAGAGAAGTTTGATCACCATTGCCCTTGGATTGGCCAATGCATAGGATTGGTATGATCAAACACTTGTCTACCTACTCCTGATGAACAACATGTTGATTTGGATAAGAATTTGCTGACATATTCCTCATCTGCAGCGTAATTATCGCTACTACATGATGTTCGTGTTCTCGACACTCATGTTTTTCACATACATATTTTCCTTCTCATTATGGAGAATTAGGAGGAAAATGGCAAAGACTGGTGAAGGGATCTTCAGAATACTACTGGGATGTGCGCCTGAAACATTTGCACTGGCATTGTTTAGCTTTATGGCAATCTGGTTTCTTGGAGGTCTTCTGGTCTTTCATGTCTATCTTATGACTTTAAACCAGGTAGGCTTTGTTACTATCTCCATATCTTTCCTGTAGTATTTTTATCACACTAGCTAGTATTTTGTGTTCATGCAACTCCCATATAGCTCTGTTATCTTTAATTTACACTACATGGCTTTGTTTTGGTTGATCAATAAGGTGGATTTATTTAAGAATAGACTCCCTCCTTATTGGTGAGTAGAAGTTCTGACATATCTCCATTTATCCTCCATCTTTTCTTTTCTTCTGCAGACAGCGCGAGAGAATTTCAAACGACGATATCTGAATTCTCCTAATCCTTATGACAAGGGAGCACTCAGAAATATAAGGGAGGCCTTGTTCACCAGATTGCCACCTTCCAGTGTCAACTTCAGAGCTATTGTTGAACCCAACTGGGATTCAATAATAAGAGCACTCATGAACTCTTCAAAGGAAATGGGCACAGAAAACAGTACCATGTTGCACAGTGATAATAATGAGAGGAGGAGATCACCAAAAAATAGCTTTTCGGAAAAACAGTCGATGTAATGGTGTCACTGCTTATATATTGAATGATCTTTCTTTGAATACTTTATTGTCTTGAGCTTGTTTAGTTTTGTTTGTCATCTTGCTCCACGGACATTAAATCATGGAGATATATACCCTATCTGGAGGCCTCAATGTAAAAGAGACAGCTAAGTTAATGAACATGATGTACTTAATTGTAGTCTTAAGGCCTATTATTGCCTAACCTTTTTTTTTATGGCCTATCTTGAACTCTTGGCCATGAAAATTTTAGAAAGTAGACAGGTTATTGTAGCACTTTGGTTATAAATTGGAAATATTTTATCGCCAAACAGTATCAATCTGTCATCACTATAGGCTACCATGTAATGCCCCATTAAATCTAGAGATTCTACACAGAGGATAAGATATATCACTATTTTACAGTGAACTGCATACATTTCATCTGCATAAACTTAAAAAGCAACAGAGTCACAATCCACAATCAAATCATTTGAGATCTAGTCTAGATGCTCCTATGTCTTATAGCCTTAGATCATGTCTTGACATCAAAGCTTACGAATTAAGTTATTCATTAGCTTAACAGTTGGTGATTTGATTTGATAGAGACGGATTATTTTTAAGATAAAGTTGGACTATGCTGCACCTCAAAACTTGTAGATATTTACATACAATGGTTAATAGGTTTATTCAGCATGTTGATAACTTGTCCTGGTTTTATATGATGTCAATTTGTAATGACAGATTCGCTAACTTTTGGTGGTAGTAAATAAATCTTCTCCCGTTACGTCTACTCTTGAGACTCCATCAGATCTATGGTGCTAACTTTCGAATGAAATGGAATATCTTTTGTTGTTTGTTTTATAACCAATAGACACTTTTTGTTTCTGAAAGGTAGGTAGTTCATGCTGATATGGAGGAAGCTTTTCTACATTAAATGTGTGCATATGAGGAGAATTCATACTTTTTCATGATCAATTGCTGCGTAAGGCTGCTATATGATTGCATCATGTAGCGATTCGCTTTATTTATCAAAAAGAGCATCGTGTCTTCCACAGAGCTCAGAATGTTTCATTTATAATTCTTAGATGTTAGCCCCAGTTTAAAAACCATGGGCTTCTTCCAGATCTTGCTATCAAATTGCTACTGGTTTCCAAATTGGAGACTGCCTCATGGAGGTGTCTTGGAATGACAAAGGAAGCCACTAATAAATAGTGTGTCCTCCAATTATATGAGGGTGACATGAGGGTATATCAGCACATAGTATCATGACAACATTAAGATTGTCCCATTAGAGTAGTAATGTGTCGGAAAAGGACGGTAAGTAACAACATTTGGAAGACATAAGTGCATGTTGACATTATTTAGTCTGCATTTTGTCGAGAGGATCTCTGGAAAGATACTCTGATTTACTAATGCGCTTGTGGGACAAATTTGCGGCAAAATTCATCAAAACAAGGAGAATTCCTCGACGAGAATCTTATCTTATGACGAAGAATAGAGAAAACTGAGTATAACTTTAAATCTAATATCGCCTTACTGCTAATCCAGACATTCTGTAATCGTATCAGTGTTAGATTTGTGGAAATTGCCATTAGCACACCTAGTACTGCTTTATCAATTCCACAATCCTGTTTCATGTTATAATTCTTATTTTAGCTATATATTATTGGACAGAACTTTTAGCGAAAACAATTTAAATGATTTGAGTAATTGCTAGAAGGCAGGGAGCAGATGACTGAGATCTTGTCTAGTTCCTCATGGAAAGTTTGGTCTTTTGTACTAGACTACCAATTATAACCAATCTAGATCCTGATAAAAAAATATCTAGCCTACTCTCTTTTTAAAATAATCTCGAACTCTTAGGATGTTGGGACATTGGAACAACCCTCCCAGCTCTTGCATCTAGGCTGCACCAACCACTCCATTATGTCATTGGAATAAACCTCTTCTTCTCCCTAACTTGCCTACATTCTCCCATGAGAGATACAATTTCTCTAGACAAAAACCACCAGGGCCCTCAACGATTATTTCTTGATTTGTTAGTTTATTAAATATAGATCATTGACATGTAGTACACCATTTATTTATCTTTTCTCCTCAGGCATTGTGCTACAGTGATCTAAAGTGGGATTTGGATAGAGGATGATGGCATGGTTGGAAGATTGGATAGAAAAGTTAGGCGATGGAGCACTAAACCTAAATCCCACTCTATATCCAATTACTGCACAACCCTGCATCCAATCCTGAGGCAGCCAACCATTGAGACATATAGAGAACTAAATAACTCATGCAACAGCAATGGACGGTTGCTAGCCTATTGTGGGAATGACATCGGTTTGGTTGGTTGATCCACCAGAAGTGGTTGCAGCCATAATTAAAGTGCAAAGGCTACAACGTTTTCTGGATCCTAGAACATAAAAACAACATCAAGTTGGCAATATTTTCCCTACCTCAGCTAAGTGGGAGGTCCTTTTCTTGCCACACTTGTAGTTACTCTATGATTAGTGCAACAACTTCTGAGAGCTCTGATGCAACCATATCAACAGGGGGGAGAGGAGCGTTTATGACAACAAGCAGGAAGCCAAACAAGAAAATTGAAGCAGATAACAATAAACATAGTTTTAATTCACTGCATTGAAGTATTCATAATTTCTTGTACTCCCTCCTTTGCAGCAGCAATGGAGTAGCAGTAGCAGGTGTTTACAACCATATCTTCCAGCACAAAAAGAAGTAGTAGTTACCATTTCCCCATACCCAGTAACAGAACTCACTGTTTACCAGACCAAAATGTCAGTGCTGCCAGCCAAAACCAAACAAAATAGAGAGAGAGAGAGAGAGAGAGAGAGAGAGAGAGAGAGAGAGAGAGAGAGAGAGAGAGAGAGAGAAGCAAAAGCAGCACTGACGACTACTGACTGACATACAACCCCTCAGTGACCACCATTTACAGGATTTTTTTAAAGCATCAGCCAACATTCCACATGAGGCCCAAAAAAGGAAAACAGACATCTTACTCTAAGAAGCCAGTTCTTGTGAGGACTGCATTCCTCACCTTGCTGAGGTCTCTCCCCTTGAGGGTCCTCCCAACCCCTTCGCAAACAGAAAAGGATGAGATCTGGCTCCTTGCCATCTTCCTTGCAAGCCACTCGTGTGGTGGAACCTTGTCACCATCCTCGTCGTCGCCTTCGCCGTCCTCTTCGTCGACGCCGTGATCGTTCTCGTGGTTACTTCTGTAGCTGTAACCCTCAGACGTGTTCTTCTGCTGGTATATTTTGGACCAATCTGGAATATTAACAGGGGCAGATTGCCTCACTCCTCTGCTACTACTGCTCTCTGTGTTGGCATTGGTTCTTGGGATCATTCTTGATCCCGAGGGGAGAAGCCTATGGTTAGAAGAGAAGCTGAAGAGATCTTTAGCTTTTCTAGCATTTGGGCTCCCATCTTTCTTATCACTCACAGCAGCCCAGATCTCCTCTTCCTCAAAATCTTCATCCCCGTACCCATCTGCCATTCCTAACTACTACTAAAGAGAAGCACAACAAAACACCAGTGAAGGATGGCTACTGACCTTTGTTCGGGTATGAAGGCAAGAACTTGGAGACTCTTTAGTGTGGATTCGCTACAAAGTTATCACTTTTCCTCAGAGGATATTCACATTTGGTATCCATCGCATGAGTTTCCTATTTTCCTAAAAGGGAAGAACTTGGGAGCATCCCCGTGTGGGTTTTCTTCAAAGACTCTGTTTCCCTCTTCCAGATATGAAAAGGATGGATTTTGTGATATGGGTTTGCTTTCCAGGTCTCACAGAAATTTCATACGATAGGTATATATATATACACATTGGTGTCCATCACACTATAAGCATATCCTATGATGAAAGGAATGGTCCAAATGAGCTAGCTTTACAGCAACCCCCACTACCCAAAGAATATAAAAAAGAAAGAGGAGCTCCACTGTGGAGGATTTAAGAGATGGGCAAGAGATGGGATGGTTCCCTCTAGAGCACAGAGAAGGAAAGGCTACGGAAGCCTCTGGGAAATATCAATGTGATGGGTGATTTGAGGTGGGTTTCAGCCCATAGAAAGAAAAGTGAGGAGCAAGCAAAGAACCCATCTTGACTCGTTAGTAGAGGAATTCAAGCCAATCGAAGACCTGGAAGTACCGGATGGGAGAGAGAAGAAAAGGTGAATGGAGAAAGGTGGAGAAAGAGTATTGGAGAGCTGGGTACGAACTCAATCCGTACCACTTCAATAGAGCCAGAGCTATGGTCACTTCCTTTAGGAACCCAAGGAGGTTAAGAGATAAGAGAGAGCGAAGAAAGAACTCATTTTTATCATTGTTTACTTGCGCTGGCGCGCTCTCTCTCTCTCTCTCTCTCTTCCTCAGGTGTTATTATGGGAGATTGGGAATAGATATATAGAGCTCTTCTCCCTCTCTCTCCCTCTCTCTCCCTCCAATGGCTTTGTCTCTTTGTTCCCAGTTGCCTTGTTCCTGCTCTGAAACGGAAGATTGATGAGTACATCACCTCATCATTTATTTGAACTCCACTTCTTTCATCTGTCTACTTGGGCAGGCATCCTTGGATATGCAGCCAATGATAGCATGCCAAGTACCTCAATTATAGAGAATTCCTGCGTCCGCGTTGCACACTATCTTCTCTCGAATAGCTTGGGAGGAGGAAAGCTTCGAACCAATCTGTGACAGGGTGGCGACATCGGAGGGATGTGCTCATAGGAATCCCTATAGGGATGCCGTATCTAACTATGGAGATGGGTGAACCGATGTGCCTATGCTTCAAACATTTTATGCGGGCATATAATGGTTGGAAGTTTGAGTTGGATTATTGGTTGCTCCATAAAAGAGATTGGATAGTTGATGGTGAGTTTTGTCTCTTTTCAACGAGCGAATCCTCTCCAAAATTATTTTGTTTCAATCCTTCGCAGATCAAACATGGCCACACAAATGCGACTGTGTTTAGCTCCAAGTAATAGTTAAATTTTAGTTAAATGTTTTTTAACTGTTTTACTTTTAACTACTGCCTAATTTCCCGGCCAAGCAAGCGTGTCCAACTATCCAAACTGCAGCATGATCCAACCTTGATCATATGGATTAGCATCCAAAGCAGTCTACATGTCACTGTTAACAAGGCCATTTAAATGTCAATAATGAAGACTTTAAAACTTACTTTTTGGTGTACAGCTAATGAATGTATGGGTAATACACACATAGAAACGTGATTAATATGTAATGGCTTGTTTATTGTCTTGGGAGACACATACTTATAATGCAGATAGGAGGTTGATAAAGTGGCAGCCAATACGGATAGGTTAATTGATGATCACGATTGTTTAATTCGCATGCAATAATGCGTGTCCATGTGCATGAGGACCGAGCTAATGAAGAACGCTTTCACGTTAAAAAGGTGATTAAAAGCTATAAGATAACAGTCCAAAACCAGATGCATGGATATTAATTACCCTTCCCACCAACCTTCTCTTTTGATTAAGTTACTCAACTCCTCCTTAATGTAATGTAACTTTACTTCCGTGTTTAAGCAACTATGATATAATGATGGCAAATATTTTAATACCTCTTTAAATTTATAATTCTAATATAACTGTTATAATAGCCGATTTTTTTATACCTGGTATTGGTTTCAAAATTACACTACGTAAAAAAAAAAAATTATATTGGTCAAAATGTTTAGTGCGCCTAACTTCCCTTTCATTAAGATTTATCTCTCTTAAAATACAATTATAATACATATAATTATACCTTAAATATAGAAGATATTATTTAATACTAGACAATTTAAATTTCATTCTTTTACATTTATAAAAGATTAATTTTAATTTTATAATTTGATTCTCTATCCCATCCATTATCAAATTTTAGTTTAAATTAATTTTAAACTAATAAGTATATATGTAAATAATTAAAAAATCAATTGAAGAGATAGAATTAATTTAACTTGATATTAATATCCTTATTATGATATATATATATATATGATAAATTATTAAGATAATATAATTATAAAAAAATAACATGTAGGGTAATATATTTAAAAATGAATTATTACTTACTCAATCAATAATATCTTTCTTTTTTTGCATTCTTATATTTTTTAGAATCTTAACCATTACATACCCATAAGTCAAATTGATAAACACACCACAGCACGAAGAAGCACTCTATAATGATAGTCTACTACAAACTGGGATGCAGGCATGCACTGTGGGCAGATACTTTTTTTACTAATGCATCGATTGTACACATTTGATCTCGATTACGTCTACAATTGAATACATCCGGGCTTCGGTGGTCTACAAGGTGGGCTTCTTTGTTTCTACGAAAGTTTAGCCCGTTGGCCCATAGGGAGCCCAGTATAATGGCAACAACTGGCCACATGGCCTGGAGAACATATTATTTAAACAAACAGAGATGAAAACGAAAAAAAGAAAAGGAGAGAAGTAAATTGCATATCAGCACCTACATTTTGATCTTATTGCAAGAAACCTTATCAGAGAGTTGATTTGCAAAGATATCGAGATAAAGTAATGAGAGTGCCGTGGAGATGATATGCAAAGAAGCCCAAAAAGAAAGGAGAGATTGAGAATCCAAATTTGGATTTTGTTAAGAGTCCATATAAGGCAAAAGAGCCCAAATACCCTAATCATGCTATGTTACGCGACTACGCGAGTCTATAAATACCTTTTCCCCCCAAATAATACCAAGCCCAAGCGTCACCATCTCTTTCGTCGTTCTCCTCCCGGTCTAATCTATAGTTCCGTGACGAAGAATTCTCTCTCGAGGCAACCAAATCTACCGATAAAATCTCTGCCTCTGCGAACCGGTGCGTGTTCTTCTTCGATCCCTTTTTTTTATTAGTTCTCGTCTTCGTAATCTTTCGATCGATCCAAGTCCGTCTTTTTCTTTGGCTCTTTTGGTTATCGATTCTCTTGTTGGGTTCTTTGATTTCTTTCACCAAGATGGTGATTTGCTTTGGGTATCGCAGGAAGAGTCGTTCCATGGCGAAAAGTTCCTTCAAGTTGGAGCATCCCCTCGGTTCGTTCTTTGCTTTCTTTTCCTTTTCTTTGATTTCTTTCGCGAAGGAAAGCGTGGAATTTTGAATCTGAGAGGTTTAATTTTATCCCAAAGTTGTAATCTTTTATCTTTGTTTGTTTATCCAGTTAATTATAGGTTGATAATTTCGTTTAATGGGGCTTGTCTGTCTAGAGGGCATAAATAAACTGAATACGAAGATTCACGACTTTTTGTTATTGTATGCAATCCGATAGATAGTTCTTGATCCTTTTACGTTTTATATACCAATAATATGCTCTCGATTGCAGGTATCATGATTAGATTCCTTTTTTATCATGGTGATGTGGAACTCTTTGTTAATGTTACTTGTGTAGTATTAGATACACTAATCATTTATAAAGTCTTAAAGAGTCTGTTTTCACTCGCACACAGAGATATATGAACTCTTGTGTATATAGATGTATATAAATACATTCGGTAAGTAGGAGTAATTCTAGTTTTTCAAAATGATAGGGCAAACATAACGGATGCAAATTAGCTGAGGTGCCTAAGCGCCTATTAATTCTTAGTTCAGTTAGCAATTGATTCTGACAGTAAAGCTCTTAATATGCCTCTTCCATCAGAAGTTGCATGTCCAAAATCCAAACAACCATGTTATGTTCTGTTATGACATTATATATCTACAATTGTTTTTCTATATTTTCATTTAACAGTGCTTGAAACTTTCTTCCATCCTTTTGAAATATTTGATTCTTATTTTCCATTTTTCAGAAAGGAGGCAGGCGGAAGCTGCTCGTATCAGGGAGAAGTACCCAGATAGAATTCCTGTGAGTGCCTAATACGTCTTGTTTTTCTGGATATCATGAGTTTCAATGGATCTCTTATGTGTACTTTCTGCAATACTCCAGGTGATAGTCGAGAAGGCTGAAATGAGTGCTGTACCAAACATTGATAAGAAGAAGTCAGTACATTTTTTGCATATAGAGTCTATATTACATCTCTGGTTTCTGTGTTCTTGTTCAGTTTTTTTTATCTCAATCTAAATATATATCTAAAATTTGTATTTTATGTTTCTAAACAAAACGTTTGTGGCTACATAGGTACCTAGTCCCTGCAGATTTAACTGCTGGGCAGTTTGTTTATATTGTTAGGAAGAGAATTAAGCTTAGTGCAGAAAAGGCCATCTTCATTTTTGTTAAGGACACATTGCCGCCCACAGGTTAGAAATAATTTTACTCATCTTTAGGATTTCTAGATGTTGTGGTATTTAATATTATCATCCTAATTCTGTAATTTATCCTTGCAGCTGCGCTGATGTCCGCAATCTACGAGGAAAACAAAGATGAAGATGGTTTTCTTTACATGACTTACAGTGGCGAGAACACATTTGGTTCCTCTTGAGGCATCATCAGCCATTTCTTTGTAGATAAAAGCAAAGAATTGCAAAATTCTTACATTAGCTGTGTAGGATGTAGAATTACTTGAAACTGGTGTCTGTTTTAGTTTTATGGAGATGTTACATTAGTTTGGTAGTCATGACTATTCTTATATGATGCTACACATTAATTCTTCCTGACAATGCAATTATTGAATTTGACAGTCATTACAAGTGGCTTGAAAGAGTTATATTGATTGTTCAAAGATGATATAAGTAGTATGACTTTTGTGTGCAAGATCTATGAATGGTGTATATGGAATCTTGCATCACTGGTATCCATAAAATATAAACACAAAAAGGGTCACCTCTCGGTGCAAAAGGATGAAAAGAGACTCGTCCTTGCAAAATTGCATACACACAACACAGTTACAGCAAATACTTTTCACATTGTTTGGCAATAGCAAACTATTCAATACAAGCATTCATACAAACATCATTCTCTCATTTAGAGTTCCTCTTCTGGTACTGAGTCTTGATCCATTTGATACCACTGGTGGTTCCACACTTGACCTTCTGTGCTCCCATAATTACAACAGTCTTGGTCTTGCTCAGCCCCGATGAAACCGCGGACTTCTTACCTGTCGTCTTCTCATCCTTCGCCTTGTTCTCTTTGTTCTCGCTGCTGTCACCTATCCCACCGGCACCCCACTGATCTGCCCAGCTTGGGGCATCATCCACAGAACTCATATTCTACAGTTTGAGAGATTGTTCGTCACGTTTTATTTCATGTTATGTTTGGTCACTAAACTATGCCAACTCTCCAAGGAAGTATTTGCCCTATTCATGGAGTTATCTCTACTTCTACATTCTTGGATTAATGGCATAATTGTCTGCAGTTTTATCCTCAAAGCTGCAGAAATGATTAAACAGAGTTCCAAAATGGGCTCTTGTTTGAATCATTTAAGCTACTGAATATAATTACAGATGATAATTATGATTCAAACCTTAATTAATAAATTATTTATGAGCATTTGTATTTCCAGAAAAAATGGTTATAAGCTCATAGCCAAGGAAGAAAGGGGAGTAAAAAGATCTTATACTCTGCTCAGATTAACATATCAAAAAGATCAGGATGAACACGAGATTTAGCCACAAAACTCTTAACACATATGAGGTCTTATGTATCACATATCCATGAAATCACTACAACATATCACCAAAATATAACATCTAACAAAAAGATAAGATAAAATTAAACTCTAGAGAGAGAGATAGAGTGAGAGAGAGAGAGAGAGAGATAAAAGATTTGCAGATACCTCTTTCTCTAGCAATGGATTCAAGGGATTGGAACGGCCTGATAGATGTTGTTAGCCCTGAGATGTGATTAAGAAGAGAGGGGAGGGGAAGAAGGTTGCTTTCATTTTAATAGTACCAAGTGCCAACATGGGTGGCAAGTAGTTGTAATACTCCCCATTGAAGAGGTATCTGTGGGTCCATTTCTACACCAATTCCCTTGCACCCATTTCTGCACCATCTCCATTACAAGTGGGTCCGTATGCCCTAGGATGAGTTCAATTGGTGGTGAATTTTTTCTGGGGTTTGGAAATTGATGGTTGGAATGGAAGGTTAGCTTTTCCTTAGTTTTTTGTTTTATGAGTTGGAGGCATGTGATTGGTTGAGAATTCTTATCTGGCTTGAGAAGTGCCCAACCACTATGCATTACCAGCTCAGCTTATTGTGACATCCTACTCTTTTTTCTTTTCTTTTCTTGTGGAGAAAGTTCTTGTGACATCCTAATTGTCTGAATGCAATAGTAGATCTAACCATCCTTTCGCCAGTATAGGTTGTCTATTTGCTAAAACTATGGATGGATTAGTGAAAGATAATAGAGCCTAAACTATAGTTTTTAAAAGCCAATTTTCCCATGGATAAAATAAACTTCTTGGTTCTTGTAGTAAAAGTTCTAAATTTATCTGCTGCTCTAGATTCAGTCAGTACAGAGAATTGAATATTCTTGGTCTAAAAAATATTATAAAAGAAAGAAAAAGAATGGTATCTTGCTTTATATCTTTCTTTTAGGTTGGATATGATCCATGGGCTAACTTGTCTAGGCTTGGCACTATGTACTTCATTTATCAACAAACTCCAAAGTCCTTTTTTGTTGAACAGTGTGACCTCAGATCTTCTAATCAAATGAAAATTTCAGAAACATAGACTTGATAGAGACTAAAAGATATATTAATACATAAGGGCCATCATCATGGAAGAGTTGCAAGCAAAGAAGCAAACAAAGCTATTTTTCTGGTTCTTCGACTTCCTTGGAAGTAACTGAAGGGGCCTCAAACTTGCTGAAGACCCTGTAAGCTGAGATCAGAGACAAAGCAATGAAGCAGATCAACGCCATGGCATGCAGTACAAGTGACACCATGGATTTGCTGCAGAACTTCCCATAGTAAGAGCACACTTCACTCCATGAAACCTCCCTATCACCCTCATGAGCAAGGTAGAGCACCTCAGCCACTGCAGACCCTGATGTGACCATCAGACATGCTACAACCTGCAAGGAGGAAAATTTCACACATTACACTTGATTTTGCACAGATCCAATTAAGCCCAAATAAAGATTTTTGAGTTTAACCTGGTCTAGGAAAAAGAGGACCCAATCATTATTGTAGAATTTGAAAACTGAGAGGGGGATGGAAGCAATAGCAGACCCAGCAGAAATGGCACTGATCCAAATTAAGTACCTGTGGAATAGTGCATGCATGTTGTAGGAGAGCAACTCAAGGGGGAAAAAAAGAGAGAACTAAATTGGAAGGATGGTTCTTACTTGAAGCCTGATAGATTGCGAAATTCCACCTTCCCATAGGTATCATCTGTCTGTTTGTTGGTGGCCATCACCAGAATGGATGACACAGCAAGGGGGATCACACAGAGCCTGAAGCCTAACTCAAGAAATTTGAAGGTCTGCTGATGGTTTGAAGTGGTGGGTGGATTGTGATCAACTTCACTATGACTCATCTTCCAAGCTCAAGGGGTGGTTCCAGTGAGACTAGAGGCAAAGTGGTGATGATGATCTAAGACAGGAGAGCAGCAGCAGAAGGAGATGCAATCTTTGGAAAGGAACAAAATGTGGAAGACTTGAACAAGTGTGAAGAGTAATTGAGTAAAGCTTTGGCTTCTTTAAACAGTTATGATAGTGCGGTAGGTGGGCATAGACTTTTCAGCATTAATAGTGCATGTTTGTAGTGCCGTCTTCTGAGGGGAAAGTGTTGGTGAGCTGTTTTTACTGGGATTTTTTTTGGCTTGTGCTACGTTCTACCGCAGCACTTGTTGTAACTTGTTCTTGAAAACCATACCCTTTTTTTTTAGAATACTATCTTATCAGCTATTTCATTTAAATACTTCTAGAGAACTTTGAAAATTTATATAATAAATTAGAAAAAGACATATAACTGACAAAGAATTCCACATTTCATGAAGAGAGAGACAAGATGAAGTGGAAAATTAGTACTTCTTGTGTTATTGATATCCATGGATAAGAGTTTGAATGTCACAAATCGCCATACATATGCAAAGAATGTGGTGGGAGAAATGTCTCTCCCTCTCAATCTCTCTACATCTCTCTTGCTTGGGATCTTTTCAAATAGAAAATGGAAAAGTTCCCCTCAACTGAAAGGGATCCAAGTATAATCAATCCTCTTCTGAATCACTATATCTCAACATTCTTACAATAAAAAGGCATAGCTATGGAGTCTACAGATCAGAAGTCTGCACTCCAAAGAGCATTCTCATCTTCGCCACATCGCTTATGTACATCTCTGATCCTTACGACTGACTTGCATATGCCACTACAGCTCCAATCAAATGAGGCAGCACAGATGTTGCCTGCCTGAGCTTCCCATTCACAATCTGTAGATAGGTAGCATTAAAGAAGGCAAAGATTTGCATATGCCACTCTAGAAAAAGATTTGCAAAACAAAGGTAAAACTTTACCAGGTGGAGTACCACAACAAAGTCTACGGTCATCGATGTGCTCCACATCCAATCCAATAAACCAAGATCCCAGTGATACATCTTCATTAGCATACTTGTGGAGGACATGCCTGTGATGAAAAGAAGATAATATGTACCACCATCAGAACATTTTTTTTGTGTGGATGTAACCAGAGAAACTGTGGAGGAAATTAACAAGTTATTATATGGCTTACTGATTGATGGATATATATGTAGCCAAATCTTTTGAGATGGCATAAATCTGACCAGTTGCATGACGAAAATACTTGTTTCCTTCCTCTCCAAATTTCCAGTACTCAGGTTCATAATATCTCACACCCCTGATCAAGGAAATATATGCAAATAAGAACCTGAGGAATACTGCTGCTTGTGTATCCAGATGTACATCATCTATGGAAAGCTTACTTTTGGGCGAGGACAGGACCAGATTTCATGCATCCAACGTAAACACGAGGCTTTGAGCGGTGTCTAGACAAAGTAGTTCCCAGGGTTGCTGAGGGTTGGCAAATGTAGTTTTTAGCATTAAAAAGTAAAGCAAGTACCAGCAGTATAGAGAAGGTTCTGTACCTATATTTACATGTACATCATCGTCGACTTTGATGTAGAAGTCTGCATCCCACATAGAAACAGCTGTAGCAAAGTATATTTTGGTCTTGGTTGATAGTTCAAGATACCCTTCAACATGATCCTGACGGATATAAGAAAGTAGAATAAGTATTTATAAATATCTAAAAGAAAGTTCAATGGCCTATGAAGCTTATTGATGAGGAACAATCACTTCACCAGTTATCATCTACCGAACAACAAAGAGAATGAAAAAGAGATTTAGAACAAATGAATGTTACCAGCTTCATGAAGTCTCCATATTTTCTATCCTCTGTTTCAATTGCCTTGTCCAATATTCCACCTGATGTAGCACTACATGAAGATCTCAACTAATCATATTTAACATTATGACATATAGAGGTGATAGATTCATAGTTCGATTAGATGTACAGAAGGTAAGGAGTAGAAATGCATCTGTGACAGTAGAAAGTTTTTTCTTTTTGACAAAACGTAACAATAGAAAGCAAAAGTGGATAAGCAGCATGATCATCAAGCACACAGATTTCAATAAATCCCCAAAAGAATATACCAAACTATGACAAAGGAGAAAAGGAGAAGTCCTCTCTCTTATGAATATGAATATGATTGAGAAGAGAGAGAATGAAACTTGGGAATGCACCTGGTCATGAAATTACATGTTTTGATGAAAGTGGTTTAAACTCATGCAAACCTGTGACCAATCACGAATCGAATGATAATACCCTTCTCTTCCTCAAGCTTCTTTATCTTTTCACCTGTTTACAATATCAAAAATTTCAAAGAATGCTTAAATTAAGTACAAGACGTAATAACACTCCAAACCTTGAGGCATCCAGGTAGCACGAACTGAATCTCTTCGTTTACGACTGCTAAATGCAGTATTGATGCCTACAACCATTAAATATTTACGTTTTCCAGTTAATTTAGTAGCCTTTACATTATCTGATAATGGAGAACCATCAAGTACGGATTCCTGTGCGGCCCTTGCAGCTGCTAACTCCATTTCTAGATTTGATATTGTTTTATCCAGTGTCCTGCTCACGAAAAGGTTTTATTACTTACCAGTACAGTCTTCTGGAATGACTAGATAATCGAGTTGCAATCAATTGAACCAGTAGTAGATTTGGTTTCAAATCAATGAACTAAAACCTACTGTATAGCATGATGTGTTCTCGAAACTTCATCAGCGATGACCTTATGATCTGGCATCTTGTTAATCTAATTAGATAAAGAAAAGAAAAATAGTCAAAGAGCAATTGAAATACAAAAATGCAAGTACAACATGCTGCTAGCACAATAACACTAATACGTATTGAAAAATCTGCATATATACAAGTATGATTAAGCACACTGTACTAGAATCTAAAGAGTAATCAACCAAGACTGTCCCATCACCAACAATTTGTTCCACAGGATCAAACTTAAACCTACTAAAAAAGTTTAGGAATATTAACAAACTCACACTTTTCAAACTACAATCCTCTGCAAGTAAGTTCATCTTCTCCCCTTCGGTTACGGCACTCTGGATGATGTCTGTCGGTTCAGGCATCATCCACATCCTGTTTTCAGTTTTCAAGATTAGCATGCCAAAATGTAGTACATTCTGCTGAAAAAGAAGCGATGCTTCACTAAAAATCATCCACATCCTGTTTCCAGTTTTCAAGTCAAATGCTTCACATTTTCTACCATCAATAGAAATGATTAACAAAGCTGAAGGAAAACCCAAAAATCAATGCAAGTACTCCGGAAATAATAGCAATACCCCAACTAAGACAACAGAAGGAATCGCACAAATTAAGGGTAGACCAGATCCAAAAACATAATCTTTTAACGAGAAGCAATGAGATCTCGGAGCAAGATAGGCCAAGATGCAGAAGAGGAACAAATTGCACCTGTTGGTGAAGAGGAGACCGAGGCAGAAACTCCCAAGGCAAAGCAAGAAGGTCCATTTCCTCGAAACATTACCTTTACATGAAATCTCTCCGCCGCCTCCGCCTCCACCTCCGCCTCCACCTCCACCTCCGATTCCACCAAACCTTCCTCCTTTGCTCTTAAAACTCATGACTACAATCCTCTTCTACTCCTTTCCTCTCAAACCCCAATAAGAGCAGAGTGCCTCCAATTCCTACTCACCATCTCAAATTCCCAAAGAAACCTCATTTCGAGTGGACAAATGGATAGGAGTCTATACAGGCTTGCAGCAAAGCAATGGAAAAGAGAAGCACTGCTCGATTCGGCAATCGGACATATGGGTCTTCCGCTACTGTCGACAGAGATCGAATTCTGGAAGAGTAAAGATGAAAGGGCTATAAGGTGTGCTCTCTCTCTCTCTCTCTCTCTCTCTCTTGAACACATATGAAAGTTCCAACAGATCCAGTTCCAAAATAGAATGAAACCCTCTCTCTCTCTCTCTCTAGCTCTTTCTATGTTCTCTTTGGGGTAAAGAAAAGAAAAGACTCACCAACCGTGTAGGTTGGCGAAAGTTGGATTACTAATGTACTTCTAAGATAAATTTGTTTACCTTTTGAACGATGATGGTTGTTTTTAGAACCAATTGCTCGAGTTCGCTGGATTGCATTTTTCTGTGGAGCGTGGCACATTCAGATTCTCATTTTACAAATAGAAAAAGATAGTTCCTGTAATATATGTCACGTCAGACACTAATTTCTCAATGATTGGTATAATCGACAAAACATCCTTCAAACTGTCACAAGTGGCAGCCTGGCAAGATAGTAATGCAATAATAGGAAGATTATTGACATTAATAGAGGTAAAACCATTTTACAAGGAAAGGTGATAGGTATTAATCGAGTCATCTTGTCAATTAACATCTTCCTCATGTGTAGTTAGTAGCATGTAAACGGATATTATCAAGTCATTTTCTTAGAAGAAAAAAAAAACATGTTTTTAAGGGTATATATGTAAATATGAAAATTGGAAGGGCCTAATTACAAATAATATTGTATGCTTTAATGTTTTGGCGTTTTAGTTGCCCTGTCCCCTTCCTCTTCTTCGTCGTCCGCTTCGAACTCAAATGGAGCGGTTAAAGCGAGCAGTAATCCGAATCGCCGGCACCCCCGACTCCCGCATCTCGGATCTCCCTCTCCTCCACCGCTCCTTCCTTCTCCCATTCCTCTCCTTCGCCTCCTCTCTCTACCGCCTCGCCCTCTCCCTCCGCCGCCGCCTCTACCTCTCCGGCCTCATCCGGCGCCACAGGCAAGCTTGCTCTAATCCACACCCAAACCTCTCTCTTTCTCGCTCCTTTTATTATAGGTTTCAGCGTCCCTTTTCTTTTTGTTAGGCTGCCCGTGCCGGTGATTAGCGTTGGGAATGTGACGTGGGGCGGCACGGGCAAGACGCCCATGGTTGAGTACATCGCCCGGTTCTTGGATGACTCCGGGGTTTCCTCTCTCATTCTTACAAGAGTAAGCTTTTCGAGTTAACTTTTTCTCTTTTGAGTTATTATCTATTGCATGAGAAGGACAAGTTTTAATTTTTTTTTTTTAAGTTTCGATTCGTTTGCTCATGATAAAGAACAGGCTAGTTGCTTATTGTTATCTGTTTCAGTGGATCAGTCTTTTGTAAAAGTTCTTTATATGTAGTTTTTTGTATGTCGCCACCTACATTTTAGTCTTATTGTAAAAATCTCGTCTTGCTTATGTATTTGAAAAGGGAATCTTCTCTTTGTAGATGTAATTGCAAAAGGCAACTTCCATTTAGTTCATGAGGAACATCCTCTGTGTATCTTAGTCTTTGACTGTGTCTTCCTCTTTCTCCTTTGCAAAAAGATGACATAAATGCATTCTAGACAAACAGAATGTACTACAAATATTCTTATTGTTAGCTCTGTTTTCACAATTGGAAATTACGGGGTACTACTTTTTTTTTTTTTTTTGAAAAGAAGTCCTCAGAGACTCTGTTTCATTGGAACCAATTAAAACATCCTTCACGGCTACACCCTGCATCATCAAACATAAAAAACAGACCCTGGATCCTATGGGGGACTGCTTTTACAAGGTTGGTAACCTTAGGGCTGATTTTTTTAGTATTCTTTTCTCTGCCTTTTCGGTTTGTATATGTACATTTCTTTTTCTTCTTGTAGCACAGTGTTATTGCTGGAAAAGTTGAGGAAGGTTTGTATGGATGAATTTTGTCATTTGTTTGGTTAGAAACCTTAATTATGATTTAGGAGAAATATTCAAAAGTTATCTATCGTTTTTCATGAACTGCTTTGCAGGGTTATGCAGGTGGTGATGAGGCTAAAATGCTTCAAAGACATCTTTTGCAGACTTCTGCAAGAATTGGTATAGGTGCTAACAGAACTGCTACTGCTGCTTCTGTATTTGATAAATATGGTTATACTGATCCCCGAGGAATACTAAAGGCAGACGGAATTTCACCTGAAAGCAAGTTTGTATTTAGGCATCAAAATGAAAAAGTTGGTGTGGTATTACTGGACGATGGGATGCAGGTATAACTTGACCTCATCAATAATTTCTGATTAGTAATTATCAGGACAGATATGAATCAGAGTTCTCATTAAATTTGTTTTATTTGACTTCCTTTGGCTTTACTCTTTTTCTTTTGGAAAAGGATGGTCTTCTTAACTATGTCTTTCTTTTATCTTTGTCATAGGCAGCACTGGAGCTTATTGCGGGATGTGGAGATTGTTATGCTAAATAGCTTGACTCCATGGGGGAATACTTACTTGATTCCGCGTGGGCCTTTGAGGGAACCATTGAGTGCACTTGGTCGAGCAGATATCGCAGTGCTTCATAATGCAGATATGGTAAATAGAAGTGGTATTTTATTTTCCATGCCTTGTTATATGGGACAAAGAGATCTTTGGTTTTAGACGAAATAGGTCTGTTCATTGTAGATTTATTTTCTCAACATAAATGTTTGCATGACTTTTTTTCCAAAAAAACCACCTTGCTCTTTAATAATCTCTCAATTGGTTTGAGATAGTCTGTCTTGCCAAATAATGTACAAGTAGGACTTATTTCACTCAAAAATACCATTAGTTTTGACAAGTTCAAATATTAATTCCATGTTGCATGAGAGTCTGCCAAATGCACCCAATGACTCACTGTAGTGTTGCATTACTATTTATTGGCAATCTTAAATGTGATTTCTAGCTATGTATGTGATTTAAGTTTTCTGTATATGTTGTCAAAAAGTTTTTGCCACCTCATAGAAGACAAAAAAGCTTTGAAGATATAACTGGTAATTCCATCTGTAGCATTCTTTGAATTTCTGTGTATTACATACAGTTAGCAACATGCGATTACTTGTTCATTAGCTCTAATTGATGTTCTCAACTGACTTCTACATGATCGAAATTTTTCAAAATTTATAACTTTTTTCTTTTTCCCATGATTGAATAGGTAACTTCTGATCATAATAAAAGTTACCTTCTAATGCATTTACTACTTCACAGGTCTCTGCTATGCAACTTAAAGTTATAGAGTCTACAGTTCGAAATATTTGTGCAACACTTCCAATCTTCTTCAGTAGATTGGTGCCATCACACCTTTTTGTAGTTACAAATCCACGTTTAAGGTTGCCGCTAAGTTTGTTGAAAGATGTGGCCGTGTTATGTGTATCTTCAATTGGCTCTCCAGATGCCTTTTCACAGGCCGTTAGAGAGGTACTCTGATTTCATGATTAGTTCTCTGTAAAATTGGAACATTTTCCAGTCTGGTCTTTGGATATGTCAAGTAACTTGCACATATTTGCTCTTAAGGTTTCAAGCTGCAAGTTTGCTAAAACTTAGGGCGTTATATGTAAATACCCATTTTTCTGTTGGTTCTTTGCTTTAAGATTTTTACTTGCTTTAATTTTTTATACCAGAGGTAAAACCCATTTGAGTTTTCATTGTCATTCCAACTGCTGCAGATTGGACCATTGCATGTTGATAGACTGGCCTTCATTGACCATCATTTTATTCAATCTAATGTGAGTATTCCATTATCTTTTATTGTCACTAAGATTTGTCGTACATTTTTTTTGAAGTTTTGTAAAAGCAACCCCAATTATTAAGTACTTAAGTGTACTTCAGAGATAAGAAACTTTTATCAGAAGGTCTGTTAACTTCTACTCCCAGATGTTAAACTTGAAAGGACATCAACCCTCTAGATGTAGGTTTGATTCTTGACAAGTTAGCAAAGCATTAATCTCTTCTGGAGACCTATGGCTATTGGCAGATAGGTAGAACTGCAGATGTACCTTATCAATTGCAGTTTAGGCTCATGAAATCAACAGGCAACTCTAGCTGGTGGAATATGTTGAACATGTAAATAGACAGCTGGCTTCATTTCTAAAGCATATATAGGCCAAAGGGCTGAAACCTGAAAGATACACAAGCTGAACGGTGGGAACAATTAACATTTGTTATTGCAATTGAGAAGTCACCATATAACATGTAAATTTTAGATGAACGAATATGTTTTAGAGAGAACCTTATTGTTAGTATATGGGTAGCAGAAGCATGTACTACCTAAAGTCTCGGATATGTTTTATTCCACTGAACCTTTTTCTTTCTTTTTTGGTGTTTGTACCTTTGTGGCTAACCGGTTGTTTATTACTGTAGGATATACAATTAATAAGAGAGAAGGTTAGAGAGCTTGCCACTCAATATAATTATGAAACTGTCATTGTAGTGACAGAGAAGGTACAACCTTACTCCATGTAGTTTTGGCGGGTTAGAATCCTTCTCTCCATTCTCATGTTTGATTATCCTGGTATACGTCTTTCATTTCTGAGCAGGATTACGATCGTGATCCAAATATTTTCAAAGAGATGGATGATCTAAAAGTCTGGGTCCTTTGTTCTTCTATGCAAATGATGCCTTTCGAGGCACAAAAAGAAGAGGATTTCAGAAGGAAGATGAAAGAGCTCCTTGTTAGATGTCGAAACACGGCATGATTACATCTTCCTTTGATACTCAACTCGCCTTTGGTGTGTACAGTGTTGTTTCTCTAATCATATGTATATTGGATGATGTAGAAGGAATCTCTCTGGTACCTGCAATTTTTGTGATTCACTTACTGCGATGCAGGGCAGAGTTATGGAAATAACTATTTTGAGTCAATTTCTTGTCTTCATACAATATTATTTTCCAGCAAAAGCACTGTGAAGAAGAATGCATCATAGTAAAGCTCGAGGGGAATCACTCCACATTGCACAAAATTCCAGCACAAGTCTATTTTGTTCATTTAATTCTATTACTTGCAGCAGCCTCATTTCTGAATCAAAGGGAGGAAGATAAAAATCATATGAAGCCAAAACCAAGTAAACCCCACCAAAGATGCATTAAATATAGATGCAACCTCATCACCCAATGCCCCTCTCTCTCTCTCGCAACCAATCACGTTAAAATAAGGCCAATGATAGCTGAGTTGGCCATTAAATGCTTTCCCACTATGGATTTGTTTGGATCTACATATGATTGCCAAATTATCCAAAAATTCATCAATGAAACCTTTACTTTTACTCATCAGGCAATCATGGCCGTCTAATACAACGAATGCGATAGAACCAAAACCAAACTACGATAATTAATTTCCACTATTTGGAAGTCATGGGTTTGTGTATTAGCCCCCCCTTCCCTTTGAGCAGAGCAATAAAGGAAATGGTGTCCATAATTTGATGTGTTAATTACTTTGAACTTGGCTTGAACCAAGCTAATGAAAACTTGGCCAGAAAAAGCTAAAACCTGTGAGATGTACGCGAGAGAGAGAGAGAGAGATCAATAATTGCAGACCAACTGCCACTGAGTCTATCTGACTCGATCTATGAAAGATTCCGAGACAATTAGCCAGAGTTAATTCCCGCCAATTATATCTATCTATTTGTAGGCATCGCATGGTAGTAAATTCCATGCTGTACTTGATGAACAACATGTACGTGCACCATTATATACATATCTATTCTGACTCATCGAATCTGTACCTTTTTAACTCAAATTTGAAACAACTTGTGACTAGATTACAAAACCAGAGCTTGGGATTTTGAAATTTGATGGCCTATATATACATCTATCAATTATATATCATGACATGAAAGTCACAGGCTCATACATAACACTGTGGCCCCACCCTCACCTCTCGCTCTCCTCTTTTCTGCTTCCTTTTAAGAAGCAATTTGGAGCCATGTAGAAGAGGAAGCTAAGAATATCATTAGAGAGCAAGCTGATTAAAAAGGAAGATGCTCTTTGTCTACAAGAAACCCATGCCATGTGTTCAATATTAACATGGCCTTCTCTTTCCTCCACACTCATAGCCTTCTCTACAATTTAGACTTGTGAAAAGACTATGCATGAAGGATTATTCCAAAGCCTGCTAGCATGATTGACACTGTGGCTTAGCTCCGTCAGCGTCGTCAGGATATGGCTTAGAAGAAGAGATCATGAAGAGTGAGATATTGGCGTGTCTCACTCTGAAAACATGGCTGAATGCTTGCCAATAGCCATGTAGTCGGATTGAGCCGCGTCAATATCTCCCTCTCTGCGAGCACTCAAATCACAGGTACTTGTTCCTTTTTCTTCTGAGTTAAAGGTTATTTTCTTTGTGATCCTTGAATCAAACTAACTTCTGCAAACAATTGTACCCTTTTGGAGGGATTGGAATAATTTAAGTGAATGGAGAAATATCCCATGCCGATGCTCTTAACGTCACACATATTTCTTCCAAGTTTATGTAGGTAATTTCTTGGAATTAAGCTTCATTTCGTATTATAATTCATCCATGAAGTCTTGGGAGAATTTATAAGGATAATTGCACCTAGTTTTCTTAAATTATTGCCCTATTTTTAATTATTTTATAGGAGAAAGAGAACAAAGTTGAAGATATAATAGTTATATCAATTTGACATTTTCTAAAAGTACTGTAATTTTTCTCGAAATTACAGTACTTTTAGTTCTCCAAAATTTCACTGAAGATATGTTACTATTATTTATAAATAGTAAATATGTACGTTTGATTGGACGGTTTGAGATATCAATGAGGAAAATTAAAAAGAAAGATGATGTATATATATATATATATAGAGGAAAAACGATATGGGCCTCGTTACTGAGATAGTTAGAGGCGTCAGATTATATAAAAAAAATTTCTTTCCAATGTTATCTCTTTTCTTTCAACATGTACGAGACTATGGCTTGTGGCTTATATATGTATGACATTATTCAGATTTATGCACATTAATGTACTTGGTTGACTTCTGGCACCACACATATTTAAATATATGATCCATTTTGGGTCGCATTCACTCCTCATTTGGACTCAGCCAAATGAAAGCCACAGCGGCTGTCAATTAATTTGTCTTCCAGAGTAAGGAACAATAAAAGAGAAGAGTGGTATATGGCATAAAACAAGGAGAAAGCAATCAAACACGTAGTGTGCATGGAGAAGTGATACCTGGTCATGCAAACTAAATGCACCTTATTCTTCCATCAAAGAACGCATTAAACAAGTAGATAGAGAGCTATGAACCCAAGTCCTCTCTATCTGTATAAAACGAGAACTGAGATGCAACAAACATCTCAGAGGCATTCGGAAAGGAGATTTGACTGCAATGAATGTGATGCAAGAAACATCAACTAGGCCCTGATTCATTCTTCTCTAGATGGAACTCTCAGAAAGATGAAAGAACAAAATACACCAATGCATCTCCTCACGAGTGCCCATTGCTGTGACTAGGGGCAGGTGATGATGTGTGTGATCCCCACAAATGATGCACTTCCTCTGCAACTGCTCTATCAAAACTCAAAACATTGCTCTACTAGTTTGTAGGCTATATTACTGCTAGGTGCTAAGTATGAGTGCGGCTAATGCATGAACTCTGTAAGCAGAGCATTACCATATATAAGGCAATTTGAGGAGAACTACGATGTCAATGTGCTGCTACAAACAAATTACTACTTTTTCCTTCGCACCGTTCATTTTGGTCTTCAACCATATGCTTGTATCTATATCAGTATACTGATGACCGATATCCTTGTTTTGGATAAGGATAATCTACAATTGGAATGATCAGTCTTCCAGAGCCAACTAAATATGGCCTGCCTAAGCTATCAAACTGTGCCTTCTTCGCCTTTCAGTTCTATTTTGGCGTGCTTAACTACCATTTCTCACCTATGAAAGTGACAATGCTAGGGATTCTATATTTATCAACTTCTAATCTGAGAGTTGCCAGAAAGGCATGAGAAAAAAGAGCAGGAGATATGACCTACACACAACATTGTTTAAAGCTCATAGAATTCCACAAGATTACCAATTGTAGACCATTCAACTATAAGCTGATCCTACTAGTAATAATAGCATGACTGACAAAAGAGAAGAAATGCAGCAGAGCTACTTATGAAACTTACCTTCTGATACTCGTTAGATGTACGTAATATGTCTTATTTAGTTACTCAGGAGCAACAAGGAGTCTGAAAGTTGAAGTCTTAGAAGCTCAGAGTATACAAGTCCTCTCAAAACACACAAAACACCAGTACTATCCATTACTAACCTTGTACAATAGCAAAGCCTATTTAGATAATCTCCTCAGCGGGTTCATGGCATACTGCTTCAACGGCATGCACGAATGTTCCAATCCTCAACAGGGGTGGTGGAGAGGATCGAGGCCAGCTGGTGCATTTCGAGCCCGAGGTCATCGTCTGTCATGGCCGACGATTGCCCATTGGACATGTCTCCGCTGTCGCTGTTGTACCAGTCAGGGACCACTGCAGAGGTGGGCACAGGCTCTGGCATCGCGGGCTCAGGGATCATGTCAAAAAGCGTGCCCCCATCCTCGCGCACGGGGTTGATTTCATTTCTTGCTTCAATCTTCATCTTAATTCCTGCGAGAATGGCCAAGGGGTCAGAAAGCCACAGAGCCATATCTGCGGCATTGGCAAAGTTCTAAGAGGAGGTACTTGTAAGTGAATGGAAGGGAGATTGGATTGCAAAGCTTTGAGGCCATTTAATGAGTGATGGAATTGTGTATAGGTGACCTTTAAAAGAGAAATACTGAGAAGGAAAGCTGAAGAATATAGAGAGATTAGAGAAGTAGTGAGAGATGTAAAAGAAGGAAAGCTAACGTAAAGAAAAACCAGAACAGTCAGTGTCCTCCAATTCCCTCTGTTTGTCCTGACCTTAAACAATTAAGAAAGCCTGCAGTGGTCGTGGCTATGGAATAGTTGGTGACAGACAGTTAAACTAAAAAGGAATAATATTACTAGCTTGAAACATCTTACAGAAGAACAGGAAATCGATTATTTATTGAACTCCAGTTGCTAGTGATCTATTCTTACCAAATTGAGCAAATGCACACATAAAATTCGAAACAGAGAGAAGGGTGTGATGGAACTCACCATTGTAGCTTTCTAAGCCGCCCAACTTACTCTCAAGTCCAGGAACAGATCCCTGAGAAAGAAGAGCAAATTCGCTTTTACTGCCTCCTTCCTCACTGAGCTGACTCAATTTCCCATCTTGCACATCCTGCAGCATGGCATCCAACAGCCCAGTGCTGTTTGCTACGAGCAGCCCACCGGCATCATTTCCACTGCCACCGGAGCCGATCGGCGCCGGGGAAAATTGGGTTGAAGGGAGCTCCGGCTTAACGGAGAGCGGCAACATGGGCGGCGGGTTGATGTCGTAATTTCCCAGATTGTACGGCATCCTCGTCGGCGTAGTCGGCGAAGCTGGTGAGGAGTGGAACTGGAAAGAGAGCTGCTTCACCCACGGGAGCGACATCGGCGACGCCGGGGCCGAGAAGGTGAAGGGGTTGAATTGGGTGCTGGGATCCGAGGCCAGGGGAGGTGTGTTTGGCGAAGGTGGCCCAGAAGAAACAAAGCGACGCTTGTGGCTAAGCTGCAATTGGACGTCGGAAGGGTAAATTGGCAGCCCTGCACGCTGCCTTCGCTTGAGCCGGGTGTTCCAGTAGTTCTTGATCTCGTTGTCCGTCCTCCCTGGAAGCTACAAAAGAAGCAACCAAATCAAAAATCGAGGACATGGGTATCAGCAAATCGAGGTCGGAGAAGCGATCGGAAGCGGAAAGGCGAGTACTTGGGCGGCCATTCGAGCCCATTTGTTGCCGAGCTGGGCGTGGAGGCGGGCGATGAGGAGCTCTTCCTCGGGGGAAAAGGAGCCCTTCTTGAGGTTGGGCCGGAGGTGGTTCGCCCAGCGAAGGCGACAGCTCTTGCCGCAGCGTGAGAGGCCCGTGTTCCGCTGCACCGAGTTCCAGTTACCTTCCCCGTGGCGCTTAACGTACTCTATCAGGATCGCGTCCTCGGCCGCCGTCCACGGCCCCTTCTTCAGCCCCGCTCCCTTCTCCCCCGTCTCCGACGCTGACGTCTCCTCTCCTCCTTCTCTCTTCATCTCCTCTCTCTCTCTCTCTCTCTCTCTCTCTCTCTCTCTCTCTCTCTCTCTCGATATATAGTATGGAAGAGAGAGAAAGACCTTTCTCTCACTTGTCTTAAGATATATATCCACAATGTGTCTCTCTCTTCTCTCTCTTCTCTGATAAGAATCCGATTCTTCCAAAGAGGAGAGCAGCAGCTGCAGCAGTACGATAAAAAAGTGGGTCGAAGGAAATGATTAGCAGAAGACTACTCGGCACAGAGATAGAGATAGAGAGAGAAAGCGATGGAGAAGAGATTTGGAGAGAGAGAGAGAGAGAGAGAGAGAGAGAGAGCTAGCGGAAGTGGTGAAGAAGGTAGAGAGAGAGAGAGAGAGAGAGAGAGAGAGAGAGGTAATAATGGTGGGCCCGTCGGCAGTGTAAAAATAAGTTGGGACCCACAACTCCTTTTTACCGTACGGTTGATATTTTCACTCCCACCTCATACGTTTCCGTGTCCGAAGGCCGAAGCCTCCGCCCAGTGAGGCGTGATCGGAGTTCGAGAAAATCCGGCCGTTTGGATATCATGGATTTTTCAGCCTATAATAAATATCGGGGAAAAAGAAAAGGAAAATATTTTTTTGTGAAATTTTTCGGAGTCAGTAATTACGGATGGCGGGGCGGCCACGTCGGTCCGCGTACCGCTCGGTGCCCCATACGTGGTGCTTGCCTTTCGCCTTCTTACCGTAACGCGTTTCTTTTCCTCCTCTTCTGTTTGCTTTCTCTTCTCTTCTCCTCTTCTCTTCTCCTCTTCTCTCTCTCTCTCTCTCTCTCTCTCTCTCTCTCCTGCCTTACTCACACACCCTTCGTACTTTTCACTGCTCTCTCTCTCTCTCTCTTTTCCGCTCTTCCTTTTTCCACTTTTAGCAGTATGGTTTATTCTTAGCTAATCGACAATTAGGATAAGATCCTCAAGAGCTTTCGCTTTCGCCTTCTTTGTTGGGCCGATATAAATTATCTGGATAAACCCATTGGGCTACGGCTTCCTAAGTTCAAAGCATTGCGTTAGCATGCATGGTAATATCCAAGTGAGGTGAAACCAACATACAATTGCATTGATGTTGATGATCATTAAAAGAGAAAAGCTAAAATATTAGCGCGTCGTCATGCATATGATTGATAAAAGCACAAGGATCACGACAACGAAGCATTTTGATGGAAAAGAGGTTCAACGAAGGGCAATGAAAAATTAATGCATGCTCCATTAGAGGATTTAAGGGAGACGCGACAACGATTACTTTTTAGAGACTATGATTTGTGTTTTATTCTACTTGGCTTTAACTTTAACCCATGATTGTGACTAGAATAAGTGAACTCTTTTACAAGAGCAATATATTATAACATGAACGAGGAAGCTAGTAAGTTATTACTAGTAACGCGTTTTAATTAATAACTTATGATTGCTGATGGAGTTTCTTATTATCATAAATGTTATGAGAGTGCAGCTACTCAGCTAATGAATGTTAATAGTATATATTACGAGAGAGCAGCGAGTATGTAGCCATATTATTTTTATTTTCACCATGAGATCGAGAGAAGAAAATGAGAATACAAAGAATAATAATGGAATACATCGAACGGTCCTTTTGAGCGGCCCAAGTCTTGGATAAACACTTATTATTTCCAGGCCCAGCCCACCAAGCTTTAGTTAAACATTGTTAGGTACATTTGCATATAAAACCCTATAGTTTGGAATTATTAGATCTCTTTAATAGTCGTTCGTTTAGTAGACAACAATGAGAGGAAAAAGAAAAACAGGGTTAAATACAAATTTATTAAGAAACTAATAAAATCCGAAAGTAGCAGAGAAGAAAGAAAAAAAAAAAAAAAAAAAAAACTGAAAGGCACAGAAAAGTCAGTTGCCATCCACACATATATTTAAAAAAAAAAAAAAACTCTCAAAAAGCCAGTGGATTATCCAAAACTCCTCCCTCCCACTCCTTCCCTCCACTTCTCTCTCCCACCTCCACCATGATCCACCTCTCCCCTTCCCCACCTTCCTCTATCCTCCCTTCTCTCTCCTATCCGTACACCCTCAAATCCTCCTCCGGTTCCCCCCTCTTCGTCCCCGCCTCCTCCTCACCTTCTCCCCTCTTCTTCCCCGCCTCCTCCTCCCGCCGCCGCCGCCACATCCGCCTCCGCCTCGCTCCCCGAGCCGCCGCCGGAGGATTCAGCATCGAGTCCTTCCAATCCGTCGTCCAGGCTTCCTCCGTCCTTGCCGCCATCATCATCGTCCACGAGGCCGGCCATTTCCTCGCCGCTACCCTCCAGGGCATCCACGTCAGCAAGTTTGCCATCGGCTTCGGCCCCGTCCTCGCCCGCTTTGTCTCTCCTTCCTCCGGCGTCGAGTTCTCCCTCCGCGCCTTCCCGCTCGGCGGCTTCGTCGCCTTTCCCGACGACGACCCCGACTCCAACATCCCACCGGACGACGCTAATCTCCTCAAGAACCGCCCCATCCCCGACCGCCTCCTCGTCGTCTCCGCCGGCGTCGCCGCCAACGTCGTCTTCGCCTACCTCATCGTCTTCTCCCAGGTCCTCTCTGTCGGCCTTCCCGTTCAGGAACCCCTCGGAGGGGTCCTCGTCCCCGACGTTCGCCCCGGATCCGCCGCCTCCCGCGCCGGGATCGCCGCTGGCGACGTCATCCTCGCCGTCGACGGCGCACCCTCTCCTTCCGTCTCCTCTCTCGTCGAGGTCATCAAGATCAGCCCCAAAAGGCCAGTCGCCATCAAGGTCGCGAGAAAGGCGTCGTCTTTGGACCTCACCGTCGTTCCTGACGAGAGCTCCGATGGGACTGGCCGCATAGGTGTTCAATTGTCCCCTAATTTCCGTGTCGGGAAAGTCCGAGCCAAAAACCTCGCGGAGGCCACCATCTTTGCCGGAAGGGAATTCTGGGGATTGACAACAACTGTAGTAGAGGGGCTGAAACAAACGTTCTTGAATTTTTCACAGACTGCAGAGAAGGTTTCCGGCCCTGTGGCAATCATTGCGGTCGGGGCGGAAGTCGCTAGGTCTAGCTCCGATGGGCTATTCCAATTCGCGGCAGTGATCAATTTGAACCTTGCGGTGATCAACCTACTTCCGTTGCCGGCCCTCGACGGTGGGTCGTTGGCTCTTCTGTTATTAGAGGCAGCGAGAGGAGGGAGGAAGATACCGCGGGAGGTGGAGCAGCGGATAATGTCGTCGGGGATCTTGGTGGTGCTCATGCTTGGGTTGTTCCTCATTGTTCGCGATACTCTCAACCTTGATTTCATAAAGGAGATGTTGTGATGGAAGCTCTCTGAATCTGATAGCAATGGTAAAAGCACCATTCTTCCTATTCCATTTCCTAGTACATTTTTGAATTGGCATGTAAGCCAATCATGTAGATTAGTCGAAAGCTTTTGTTTGTGCTTGTTAAAGTTTATTATGATGCTGGAAATAGGTTCTGATTATACCCTGCAAAAGAGATGTGAAATTTGTTACCGATTGCTGTTGAATCTAATGGTAGTACTACATTCTGAATCTCCTCTTGTTGACGAAAACTCGAACAGCGATAACATTCTTGAAACCAAATTTACTGGCATATGCGTGCATATATTTCTTATGAATATACTCATGGCTGTTTAATTAGGTTAAAAAGAGGATGCGCTCGCTCGCTCCTCTTCCATTACAATATTGTTGCATGCTGGCATTGATGTTTCTGCATCACGTTGAAAATTTCTTTGCATTTTTATCTTGGGCACAACATCATTTCACTAGACTAGTGGTCTTTTGTTATTGTGGAATTAGTTCGACTAACAAGTGGAATGGTTTCTTCTGCTACCTGGCAAACTATCTTTGCAGAAACAAAATTGCCATTTAGATCTAAGTCGTTCTACTATTAGCAAATAATGACCTCGAAAATTTATAAGCTGGTTCTGCTTCTCATGATCCATTGCTAATTGATGTACCAAGGCTGGAGTTTGGACTTGTACTTATGATACTCAGTTTACAAAAGGAAGGCCATTCCTCTAGCAAAGTACAATACACGTCTTAAAAATGTGACTATCTGTTGATATCTCCAATTTCCAACTTCCTATTAGATACTCTTAATTTCTGATTAATTACTGTTCTAGGGAATTTAAAACAACATTGACACCCCTACTCACTCTGTACCATCTAGGCTTGAGTACTGTATAAATACTAGACTAAGGATTTTTATCTTTTTAAGCACTGCATTGGAGACTAGTTTTCTGTGCCACATTACTTTTGCCATTGGAATGTAGTTCTTGCACCTATGCCACTGTAATATTGAAATACCTGCTGCTCTACGCTTATAAATGACGTTCATCAATAAGCAAATGAAGGACGTCAGTTTTATTCACTGCTTCGGTTGTTTTGAACTTAATTTAAACACGGAGTGCTGCAAACTTGACATCATTCTTTCATGAGATTTTGGCCCACATATATTTTCTATTTTCAATGTTATGTTTATATAAATATCCTGCTATGTTCTCCACATCTGTGCGTCATGTCGTCACTATGAGAAGACAGGGGATCAAATTGGATGCTCATGAATAATTAGAGAGAGGCCACCTGCCTTATATTCATAGGGTAGACATAAGGTGCAGATCCATCAAATGCAGTGCTTAGGAGCATTCCAGCAGTGGCCTCTGTGGGATGGTAGAGGTCCCAGAAGATGTGTTCCTTCCTATTGGAGCAGTAGCTAGAGACTGGAGTGCAAGCAATCTTGGCATTTAGATTTCCCAGACCACAGCAAGCAGCCTTTACTTCAACAAAACCTACCACCAGACCAAAAAAAAAAATCAGGTAAAGATCAGGAAAGCTCAGGGTAGCAATTAAAATCCTTTTACTTTTTAATTAGTTATTGATCTAACCCAGACTCGATCAATCACTACCGCAAAGCGTGACCTTCAAAATAATTAAGCTTTGCTCAATTAGGCTTGTTGAAGCTTGTCTCACAATTAAATGAGGTAAGCTTGATCATGCCTAGGTTGATATGGATTGAATATATACATGTCATAATGTTTGAATTAGGTATTACGTCTGAGTTATATATAATTGAAGTTTAATTCAAGTTTGGGATTGTTACAACCCCTACAACTAAGGAAGGGCGTTATAAGGGTTGATAAAGCTTCCATACCATATTTTGCTGGCTGCTGGATGTATTGGAGCACTGCACTTGAGGTATCAAAGAAGGAATAGCTCATATCGCCAAATTGTTCCTTCATCTCTTGCAAGAGTGAGGCAGCACCTTTGTTGTAAAGAACAGAGATGTAATTTGCTTCTGAATTGCAATCTCCTGTCTTGTTCTGATGCCTCAGGGATGGGCAGCAGCCAATCGGACCTGATCCGACGAACACAAACTTCCGAGCACCAAGGTTGTACATCCTCTGAAAACCATGAATTGCAAGCCATAAGTATAACAAGAAGCAAATAGCTCTCATGTCAATTGGAGTGCATGGCTTGGATGAGCTTGTTCAGTCCTTCTGAATTACAATCTGTCACTTACTAACGAGGTGGTCTGAATATTTTTAGGAGATTAATCAGTAGTACAGTGTTGGGTGTGATATAAAAATGTCTACCTTTATTTGGTCTTGCAGAGATAAAGTCATGGAATCTACAAGCTGCTGAGTAGAAGTCTTGAGCTTATTAGCAGAGCTCGATTTCACATAATTAAGCATGTCATTGCTTCCAATAACGATGGCGAAGATTGATTTAGCCAGGTGGTTCAGGGCCTGAGAACTTCCAAGTTGCTGCACTAGAGCTCCATATACTGATGAGAAGTAATCCAGTTGTTTGTTCAAGTTGATGCACTGGTCCTGTAACAGATATGCTTGGTGATATAAGAGTCATTAAAACCTAACCATTTGATTGCTAGATAAAGAAGGCTTATTTGTGATTCATCATTGTCTAAGATTTAAGTCTTACCGAATTTGTGGAGTCCAAAATTCCAGCTCCTCCAGAAGCGAAATTAACACCATTCAGGTAAAGAGATGTCTTATTCGAGCTAGAAGATAGAGAAAGATAGGGTGGTGATGTTGGTATGCCAAGCTTATCAGCTGCCACACCCAAATTACAGCAAATTAGAAATGCATCAACAGTTCAAGAACTTAAACTTACTAGTTTTCGAGAGAAACCATGGCTTGCAGGTTCATCTAATATCTAGAACTTGAAGATAAGTTGCCACTGTCGAAAATATCTTCCAATTGCTGCATATGGCTGTATTAAAAATATCTAACTAAACGCCATGGAAAAGGATATATATATATATATATATATATATATATATAGAGAGAGAGAGAGAGAGAGAGAGAGAGAGAGAGAGAGAGAGAGAGAGAGAGAGAGAGAGAGAGAGAGAGAGAGAGAGTAATTAATAAGATCCAATGCATATATGGCCAGAAGACAGACGAATCGAGCATGACACTTTGTCCATGTCTAATAAAATATAAGATATCCAGTTGCTATTCGGCTCTCCATTAATTTTTATCAAACATTTGATAACAGAATCACATATCCAATGTGGTTCTTTCATATTAATTCGGTGTGCAGATAGAGCTAGCATTAATTCGTTCATCGGCTTAGAGGAGAATAAGATATCAAAGATAGATATCATATATCAAGAAATTCTTATTCCTTTCTTATTGGTTGAATGGGATTAGAGGAGGACAATTATGTTGATGCGACACGAACTCCAACTAATAGAAATAGATGGGTTGATAGGATTTCTATTGTCTGTCTTGTTATATATATATATATATATCATCACCTTTTTTGGGTGTGTACTCATCAACCAATAAATACACTTTTCCATGCATCTATCTTCAAATCACTAATATATACATCTAATTCAATATGTCAAGCAGTCGTTCGTTTGTTCAATCGAGCACTCCTTTCGTTCTCTGCCTTCCAGTTCAGAGGAAAAGAAGGTAAGAGTCAACGATCTGCTCTCTAAAACATTCAACTGCTACAGCAATAAGATTGAACACTAGGAAACTGTAGTTTGACTGATTTGGGACTGAAATTTCTACAGCTCATTTGACTTGTGCTACAAGCCAATCCAATACTAAGTGATCCAATTTCTTCCAAGATAGAACATATGCTTAAATTGCTCAAAACATAGGAAGATCAGCCTAATGAGTCAAAGAGCGATATCAAAGCATAGATTTCATACCGAGAAAGTCGGCAGAGTTCTTGCCATTGCTGAACCGCCCGGTCGGCTTCCGACCGGGATAGTCTATGCCGTTGTGCGGGAAGTTGGCCTTCAGCAGACTGAGATCCAAATGGTTGTTATTACCCACATCTGCTAGTGAGTCTCCAAACACATACACGGCTGGAACCATCGTCTCAGCATAACAATTACCCAAACATAACAAAAGTAACACCACGCAACAATAGAATGGAGAAGCCATTGCTACAAAGAATGAGACTGTTCTATCCTCTAGCTCACAAAAGCTAATAATCTATTGTAGTGGAATATGCATTAGACTACTCCTGGCTTTATAGAGCTATGGCGAGAGAGAGAGAGAGAGAGAGAGAGAGAGAGAGAAGGGGGGAGAAGAAAGAGTGCGTACGCATTATAGTATCTCAGTAGAGGGGTTGAGACGGTAATGGACGCGGATTTAGTGGGGTCGATGCCTTATTCCCTTCATATCTTTTCACACTTCATTGCAATAGATAGGAGGAAACAGTGGTTAGTGGGCAGGAGATGAAGAATCTAAGCACCATCTTTAACGATAAAGACGTGCATGCATAACCCTTCCGGTAGACAGCTGTGTGTTTCTTTTGATTAGAGAATAAAATCCTTCATGAACCATTTCCTATCCTAGTTTGTTAATGGTAAAATAAGAGTTAGAAACCTCTAAGCATGTGACATGTGCCCAAAATCTAGTGTGAGAAATTTAAGTAATAAATGTGTTAGTGGTCCATATCCATTGCAATAATAATCGTAGTCCAATTGTTACGAGGTTGCACCCCCGGCTAAATTAATGATATTTTGGACCTAATCAGGCAAAAGAGATTTGATCATGTTTTTGTCATAAAAGGTTGTTATTGCCGAAGAGATTTGAACTCCAGGTCTCTCAACAAATAATCGGGTTACATCATAACAATGTAGAAAGCTCACATCGACGGAAAATTTGCTGCCAGTATCTGAGAATGTTTTGGAGAGAACGAAGAGGGCACTACGTGGAAGGTGATCTAGAGAGAGTATGAAAAGAGCTGGAAGGTCGTGTTGGGAAATTACGGTCTGTTCATTATGTAGGGTAAGTTAGGAGAAGTATGCCTTTCATAGAGTTGTTAGGTTCAGCATAAAAAATGGGTAGTTTGAAGGTCTTTTCAAGTGCAGACAAGGCTCTTCTTGGATGCATTAGTAGAAGGCTTGCTAATTTTAGTCGAGCTATCACTTTCCAGTTTCCACGCTGCCCATCTCCTATTTAGTCTCTTAATCGATATTGAAGACCACAAGTGTAGACCATGCGGAGGTGATATTTAGAGAGCAAATATCACGAAAGTTTAGCAATAGCTGGCATGTACACGTACATGCATATATGATCAGGTTGATGGGTATGGAACTCTAAAATTCCTCAAGGAATTTACCAATATAAATAAATGAATAGATTCTTTTCTAAATAAATAGACTCTGACTGAGGTTCTGACATTTAGCCATAAGCGGTTGAAATTCAACGATCAATTACTTTGTCATCAGTCAATCTGAATAATGTACATATACGTTGTAATCTCTATGTACATATACCTTCTCCACTATCTGACAAACTTCCAAAATTGAAGGCTTATCTTCAACAACATATGCACAGATCAAAGCGTAGAAATCTTAACCAGGAGGACAAAAACTACCATAGTTATTTCCGGCCAATAGTCAGATAGCAATAAACTATTCCTCTGCAATTTCTACAGTTTTCTTACTTGTTCCTGCGCACACCAATTAAAATGCTCAGTTCTGGAACAAGAACCGCAGATCTCCTTCAGTCAATCTTGCCATAGCTTCTGCAGAGTCACCAACAGTCCTGCAGGAAAAACATAGCAGTGCCCAATCAGCTTGAGCATCAACAGGATCTCTGCAAGTCAACAACAAATTTGCCTTACCCTTCGAATAAAAGCTGTTTCTTCTCCTGCAGCTTCAGTATCCGTTCCTCGATTGTGTCCTCAATCACAAATCTCACACTTCTGAAAATCATGTCAAGAGGATTATGGAAGCCAATTTGAAATATAAGTACCTGAGGCAAGTGTACTGTCATTAGTCACTACAACAAATGTCATGAAAGTTTTGCAGAGCACCTGATCGGCTTATACTGTCCAATCCGGTGAATCCGATCTTGAGCTTGCTTTTCAACAGCTGGGTTCCACCATGGGTCCATCAAGAAAACCTACATATATACATAAAAGACACCAAATTATCAGTACCAACCTAACAGGGAACACATCTCTGTTCCTCATCCTTCTAAATCAAATGGGACTATTTCAGTTAAAAGGAAAGATAAGATAATTAGAGAAAACTCCATTTTTCTTGATAAACATAGAGCAACATAAGGAAGAAGATAATTCACATGTGATGCTATTGTAAGATTGAGTGCGACCCCTCCAGCTTTCAAGCTCATTAGGAAAACCTTGCAATCCACATCATCAGTGAAGGTCCTTATTGCCTTCTCTCTTTCAGGAAGACTCATGCTTCCGACTAACTGGACACACTTAATGCCAGACTGCAAAGTCACAACGTGTTAATTCAAGTAAGTATAAAAATTGCACAAGGATGCTCATTTGTTAGCTTACCTTCTGGAGTGAGAAATTAATCAGATCCAAAAATAATGTGAACTGGCTGAATACAATTCCTTTGGCTGAACCATCATTTTCAACCATGTTTCTTATCTCCTCCCTCTACAATCAAGAAGCAAAGCATTAGCGACCAAAGAATTACACCAGTAACTATCTAGCAAAATTTAAGGATTTCTATTTCTCTTCAATAAAGACTTAAAAGACAGCAAACATCATCATCAAGGACTCTAATACTGTTTTTTCAGGGTTTCTCGACCTTGATCCTCAGGAATACCCTGCATAGGTATTTTAATAACCCAGGATTGGACCTTCATTTTGATCAGAGTGCTTGCTTGGAGGAAGACATAAGCTCCAGTTTAGTGAGTTAGCACCACTGTATGTTGACTATGTATACAGCAAATGCCAATAGATGCAGGCTAGCAAATTTCTATTAGTATAAAAATAGCAATCAAAACTAAAATGAAACTCATAAATGGAGAAATCAAGTAAAATATATTATTTTCTAACTTTACCACATCCATGACATACCAATTACAATAAAAGGAGTGAAAAACACGAAATCAATGACAACAACAAAGGAGAAAAGAAGATTGGAGTATTAGACATGAAAATGTCTTACCAAGGCATCAATCTTTGTGCTTGTCTTAAAGTCCAAAATATTCAGTTTGTCTAGTATTCCTGATCGCTTAAAACCTTTTCTTGCTGCTCCAGACACCAACTCTCCCAAGTTCTTGGTTGTTAAGTCAACTGTAAGCGGTTTTGAACATGTCGGGCATGATATGCACCCTAAACTTGCGGAATAATCTATCAAGCAACCCTTACAGAAAACATGCTTGCAAGAGGTAACCTGAATAACAAAGATTAGGCAAGACTAAAGAACTCGTAGTAGTTCATATCTTTAGTTGAACATCACCAAAGTGGTCAGAACTTCAATATAAGAAAACAAAGAAAAAACCCACCACCATATCATCTGCCGGATTGTGACAAATACCACAAGAGTCTTTCTTACTATCATCTCTGTTTCCATACATCACGAGGTATGGATGGTCAACTGCCTGGCAACATAAGATAGAACAGATCTAAACAATGTAAGATGAGGTACTAGTCTGGATGGAAGTATAGAACATGTACTTCCAAAATAAAATTCCTGAAATACAAGTATCTGAATGAAGGTTTCCCTGTCAAAGGAAGCAACTTTTCTCAAGACAGGTAGACTTTAGGCGAAACTATCAGTGGCCAGGAATCAAGCACCAACTCTTGGAGCAACAATGCCAATTGTAATGACATATGGTGATCCCAAGTCTAAGTAAGATAAAATAAAAAAGAGGCAAAACATCAATAAAGTTTATTAAGATTTCTAATCAATCTTCTTGACAGTGGGCAAAAGGGCATGCTGCTTCACCATTGGTATGGTGGCATACTCCTAATATTGATCCCCTTTCATGTCATGGCACATATTGAGACACACCATATGACATGATTGGCACATGATACTTGTGCTAATTGGCACAGAGAATGATCTTACAAAATATCATTGTTCCTTCAAAACTGTTGTGAAAAGATCAGCAATGACAACTACCTCTTTGTGAAGTAGTCAAAAGCAGAAAATGATCTATGAAATCTGAATAAATATCTTTACACACAATACCTGCCGCAATCTAGTAAGAAGTTCAAAAATATGAGCATAGTTATTCATCAAAGTTCCAGCAGACAAATATCTGGAAAAAGAAATAGTGGTCGTCAGATATGAACATATCCCAGAGAAATGAAAGAAAAGGAAATATTGGACAGAAAAGCTTAATCAATAATTATCCTTTAGTCAAAGTTGTTGACTCATAAAAGCTGAATATGAAACAAAACCATAGCATCATTTATTTCAGATTTAATTGATTCAACTTATAATCCAAGATTTTACATACAAGGAAGCTCATAGAGATGTAAAGATTCCATGAGTTTATAAGAACATGCAAGCAGTTATACAAACCATAACAAATCTAGTTAAGACATCAATCTCTTAAGGTTTCGACTTGGAAGATACGATTCCAGGCATTTCATGTTCTTAGCAAGAAATTGGTTGTAAAAACAATGCATATAAGTTCATATGTAACCTCCTAATGGAACATTGAGCAGATAGAAGAAAATTTATTGTCAATTTTAAAAGAAAATCCAAAAATAAGCAGAGTGACGCACGAATCAAATTTTATGCGACTCTGAGTATATAATGCTTCATAGAATTCCTGTTCAGCTTTGTCCAAAGAGTCCCGCCTCAGAGTAACCTATAATGATCAGTAAAACATACAAATATAACAAAGTAACTAAATGTTACAATGCTTGCAAGACACAATGTTGAAGCCAAACCTGACAATCTTTCTTCTCATAAATGGAAGAAGAAACAAAAACACTTACAATTCTTGGTGGAAGAGCAATATCTGCAGCTCTCCCTTTCTTCGTTCGCCTTAGTACTATGCTTTTCAGAACTCTATGTTTCATCAAAATCATGGCTCTTTTGCCATCGTCAAGCATAGATGAATCCTGAATTGGCTTAGTGATGTACTGGTAAGGAATAAAACTAATTAGATATTGCAAATAATTCCAGAAAAGCACTGTTATAAAAGAATTTATTATTATTGTCTACAGAGACTCACTTTGTTCCACCAGCAGAAGTGACGAACACAAGAATGAGAACAGTTGCTGCACTCTTTTGAACTGCAGAGATGAAAAAATGAAAGCATGTCAATGAAGTACTGTTGTAATAATGATGGAAACTTGGTAAAGCATATTAATCACTAAAACCTAGGAATATAAGGGAACCAAGAGATGTGTTCATAGGTTTGATGATTGATCCATTATAGCTCTATATGATCTAGTAAGATGAATTGATTCACTGTGAATACACATAAGCTGAAACTCCACCCAGGAAAGGATTGTTGTTCACAGAATCATAGGAACCATAAACTTGACAATTAACAAGTAGTTACCAGTTACATGGAAAGGGAGATAATATCACTACCAACTCGATAATTATTGTTCCTTTTTTTCTATTTCATTGTAATTTCAAGAACATAGTATTCAATCCTGAAGGTTTAGGGAAACAAATTGTCTCCAGAGATTATGCTTTATTGCTTCCTGCATACAACTAAAGCAGACAGCATACTATTTAAGGATATAAAAACACTAAGATATAATTAAATGCTTTAAACAGCACTTAGAATAACACTATTATAGTTCAGAAATGAGAAAAGCCATATAAGTGCAGTACTGCACTTACCAACGATCTAGTACTCTGCAATCACAATTCTTGCAGAAGTAAAAGGAGTAGGGGAAGATTTGTAAGAACCGCAACTGGTTAAAAAACAACAGGTATCCATAAGGCTAAAGTTTGAATGGTTATTTGCTTCAATAATAAGTCAAACCACAGACCAGTGAGTAAAGTTCTCCAACACGATTTTGTAAAGGAGTGCCACTTAGAGCCCACTTATATTCTGATTCCAATGCAAAAATAGCCTTTGCAGTATTGCAGCGTCTATCTTTTATAAAATGGGCCTGCATCAAAATTTATAAGATAACTAGTCAATTTTTAATACCACAAACAAGACTTACTTAAATAATAAATATTGACAAACAACAGCAAATTCCAAACTATGGATTACAAAGAGCAGGAAAGTTATCCATATGCTACCAAAAACATGTTTAAAATGACCATACCTGCTATGGAATGAGTCCAGATGAAACTATGAAAGGTTATTATATCCTATAAGCAGCGAAGAATCAAATAATTACCATAAAGTACATATTTCTCCAACAGTTCATGGTTGGAGCACTGTGGACATAAGCAACTGAGTAAAGGTCTTTCCTCTAGCTCCCCTCACAAGAGATAATGAAATAATACTGAAGAACACAAATTTTTGCACGAGATTATCATGCAAGTCATTAATGTATAGCTTCATTTCTTAGCTAGTTACCATGTAGATCCATTCTGATCTTGAACCTGTCAACTACTTAGTTCTCTTAGAATTTGAATCAGATTAAGTAACAGCCTTATTATACACAAATAATGGAGGACAGACGCGAAACTCATTCATAATCGGAATGGTCTTTCCTAATTCCTACTGATCTGATCCGTGCCATTCTTTATCAATTTATATTTGCAAAGTATTTTGTGAAAAAGTTGTAATCAGCAAGCACCAGATTAACTTAACTAGAACAAGTAATTCTCTTAAGCAAAACTCTTACCTTGGTCATGAAGGATAAGTCATCTCTCCTATATCCTATGAGGACTCAAGCACCAAATAAGATCAGAATAGAGCAGATTTGTTGACAAAGCAGAAAAGTTACCTCATCCAGAATAATACGTTCCCATCTAACAGAGTGGAGAGCTGATTTCACACTGGTTGAGCCAATTGCATCATCACCCTGCTCATCCTTCTTCTTTCCTCCGCCATCTTCTTTAAAGAAATCCAAGAGTTCATCTTGCTTCTTTCCCATTAAGTTCTTCTTTTTCTTACTCACTTGTTTAGCTTGTTTGTCTGTCTTCATGGCAGAGGGACCGCAGTAGTACTTCAAATGTACCCTCATCTGAGGAGGGTAGAACTTCTTCTGGCAATACTGGCACATCTTCTTTGGCGGCAAGATATTCTTCCTATAATCTGATTCTATTGTGGAGTAGGTAGTCAATATGAAATCATAGTCATTGAAATTGTAATTAGCGTTCAACCTCTTAGCCCCATGAAAGACCAACACCTTCACGCTCCCTTTCTGTGTATATCTCTCAATCTCACCCACCCACTGGATCACTGCGACAACTGGACAAACAACTAGAGTGCATTTCGTCCTCGGAAGCGAAGTGGCCGAGCTCGACGGAATACCAGAATTCACCGCTCCTCCGACGCTCCTTGATCGTAGATAACGAGAAGTAAGAACGAGCGAAATAGCCTGGATTGTCTTGCCCATTCCCATTTCATCGGCAAGGATTCCGCCTCGGGTTTCTGAATCCTCCTGCTTCAAAGCCCAGGAAAGCCACTCCTTTTGGAATCTGAGTAGGGGGAGGAGGACGTCGGGGGATGGCTCGACGGCATCGGGAACGGCAGGCTCGCCAGGATCGGATCTTTCCTCCTCGAAAGCGTCAAGCCACTTCTCGTCCTCCGCGGCCCACGTCTCCCACATCAATGTCCCTCTTTTCTCCTTTTCCTTGTTGCAAGACCTTCCCATTACCTGAGGACGGTTCGGAGGAAGTAACGGAGGCGGTTGGTTGACGTCGTTGTCTTCTTGGTCGGATTCTCCGATGACGACGGCCGAGGAGGAACCGGAAGACGTCGTGAAGTCCTCATCTTCCGAAGAGGAGGAGGAGGAGGATGATAATGATGACAACGATGAGAAGGAGGAGGAGGAGGAGGAGGATTGATAGGTTGTATTTCTGCGCTTTGCATTCCTCGTACCTGCGAGGGATCAAAATGGAAGGAGAATAGAAAGAAAGATAAGAGATAGAGAGAGTTTTATGGTTCTTAAGCCGGAGATTACCTGTATTGGTCCTTGGGCTTCGAGGTCTGCGACTGCGAGACATGGCAACGAATTGGAGAGGGAAAGAGGAGTTGGAGGAGGGTTTGTTGATGTTATGTTAATGTGAGGGTATCTGAATCGGCGGGAACTTGCTGGGAAAGCTTCTCCCAGAGAAGGGGCAAACATGTAATTTTGATTGTTGCGAGAATTCTCTAGTCGTGGCACAAGCTTAATTTAAGGATATCTATTGAAAACATCTTTTTAGTTTTTTTTTTTTATTATCATTCATATTTTTAGTTGATAATATTATATAAATAATTTAATTAATTATTGATAAAAATAACAGAGAAAATTAAATTTAAAGTCAAATAAATATTTTTTAAGTATTTTAGTTTCTTTTTTCAAATTTTCAAGTAGTGAAATGTTTCTGTTGTTGGGTTAAAGTTAACTTATGGTATTTTTAAAAAAAAAAATTGGATTCTAATAAGAAATATCTATTTGATAGAATATAAATAATGGTAAAAACAGAATGTTGGGTTTTTTTATAAATTTCAGTTAATTTAACCATTGCAAGCTCTAAACAACAGTAATCAATTGGTATGTAGATCATAATACTTGTTGATTAAGAGCATTACAATTGCAGATATGCCAGTAAACACATCATAACAAAGCGAACTTTATAATCACAAGATTATTTGACGTTTCTCAGCTATAATCTTGTAGATAGTGTAATCCATGCATGACTACAATATAATCAATTTTTGCCGCCGCCGCCACCCCCTCCGCCGCCTCCACCATTGGCTCCTCCAGCCGCCCCCTCTCCACCCCCTCCGCCGCTTCCGCTACTACCACCAGCACTACCATAACCTTCGCCACGCCCTACCGCCCCTCCAGCACTGCCTACTCCACTGCCGCCTCCCGATCCCCCACCGCCGTTGCCACCGCTGCCTCCGCCACCTCCAGCGCCACCGCCAACACTCACACTCACACCGCCACGCCCAATATGAACACCAACGCCGCCTCCCCCGCCGCCCCCCACATTTACGCTACCATTTTTAGCGCTAGCCGCGCCTCCTCCGCCTACGCCGACACCCACATTCACCCCGCCCTTTCCTACGTCGATACCGACTCCGACACCGATCCCGCCACCTGCACTGGCACCGCCTCCACGAGTAGTCCCAACTCCGCCTCCAACTCCACCGCCGGCTCCAATAGTAATCTCCGGTCCGTTGTGGCCCACACCTATGCCGAAACCCCTGCCGCTGCCGCTACCCCCGGCTTTCAACGAGAAGCGCTTGCTATCGTTGAGGAAGCTACCATTGGTAGCTAAGGGTAGTGTTCTTGCATAGGCCAGTGAGGGGACAAGTGAGATGCATAACGCAGCATGTGTTATAAACAAAAGAAAAGAAGTGGAGATTGCCATGTCCATGCAAACGGTGACCTTAGACCTTAGTGGTGATGGGATCAAAGTCTTCAACCTAGTGAGCTATATATAAGGCATTACTACTACTCTCAGGCTGTGCTTCTATACCTAACAGTAACGTAGAGAACCTCTTGGTGTGATACGAACTAGAGTCTTTTAGAAAATTTGAAGCCATCTTTCACCACACTTTAGTCAATTTCCAGCTTCCAGACCACTTTATTCTGGGTAGATGCGCAATATCTCTTAAAAGGTCCAATGGGCTGGACTTCCGGTTGTAAAGATGATGTAGACCCTCGTTGTGGATCGTTTTGGCTCGACCATAGTACACAGACAGAGGTTAGATTTACTCTAGCATCGTGAATTAGTTAGGGTGCAAAAGTGGTCAAAAAGGATATGGATAAAACTAGTATGGAGAGGGGATGAGATTAGTTGGAGTCCAATTTAGTAGACAAATGGCAGAAGCAAATACCAAAGACATGCATCCAGTGGGTTAAAGGATAAAAATCATGGTATTGTAAGTTTGTAGCCCGTAGTAATAAAATAGTTCATTAGAGTGATAAACTCTAGTATGTTAGCTAAGTTTTAAAGAGCTTCGATGAGTTCACACTATGAATACTCCAAGAACAGAGCATGAGGCGGAAATTAGTACAAGAGTAAAGACAGGAATATTTTCTTTTGCACTAATTAGTTCCATATTAGCTTCATCATGAAGAAAGCTTCAATGAGAAAGTAGTGAGAAAAGAATTCCAGATTAGGATGGGACTTGGAAGTTAACAGCTAGCTTTCACATGAGCATCAGGTTACTATAAAATCAGGTATGCAATCTACATCTCGGCACACTTCAATCCACCTGAAATGTATAAATAGTCTCGGTGAAGTAAATTCAAGGTGTAACATGACAAGTTTTTTTTTTGTTAACTATTCCCTATTTTTTTTTCAAGTATGTGGCAATCAGTTCAGATAAATTCTCAATACTAAGAAGACATAAATGCAAGGCATAATATGTAGTAATTGCCGCCTTCCATACAAAAAAGAAGTCACAAATGGAATGGAATATAACCAACTTTTTAAAGGGAGGATGATAACAATGAGAAAAAGGCACAATTATATGTTAAGCAGATCTTAATTTGAAATTTTCCAGATTAATTAGGAGCTTTCCTTGGGCTGCTGCTGCTGCTCCTGATTCATCATCTGAGAAGAAAAGTAGGGCTGAGGCTGTTGAGCATATAGCATGCTCTGGTTCACTTCAGGCTTACCCATAACCATTCCAAGAGATCCAACATGAGGCACATAGTAGTATGCAAGAGAGTCACTAGTGTCCTCTTTAGGAATGGACAGCACCGTATCTTCCTTCACCTCCTCTCTTGGCACAATGTCCACCAAGAAATCAAAAACCTCTGTTTTAGTGATTGCCGCAGCAATGTCGTTCTTCTGCAGCGTCCTCCGCTTGCTCTCCTCGGCTTGGGCCCAAGAGCGGTACGTTAACTCGAGGATGAACATCTCGCATGCCCTGGCAAACAGCACTGGTGCCTCTGCTGCTATCATCCTCACGTCCTCATCCGCCTTCATGATCTTCTTGATCCGAGCGAGTGGAAGGCTGTGATTCTTGAAGTCTGGGGTTGTCATGATCTCCTGATACTGGCTTGCCCAGAATGCTTGCAGCGTCTGGTTCAGTTGGTGGCGCTGCTGCTGCTGTATCTGCTGGTAGGAAATCTGGTGCTGAGTTAGCTGTGCCTGAGAGGCAGGAGTCAGCTGGCCGGGAGCAGAGATTGGCATTGTGGTTCCGAGCATTTGGTTGGCTTGATATGGCATGGGAATATAAGATGCTTGGACTGTTCCCATCACTGCCGCTTGCCCTTGCCCAGGGTCATCCATGTTAACCTGCTGCATGATCATGCAGGAATTAAAAAAAAACGAACATATTGCGAAATAAGAGCCATTTATACGGTTCTTTCCATCTTTGCCATATCATAATCAAATTATTATATGGTTAAGATTGATATGAAATCTTAAGAAGGAAGCAGCAGAGGCAAGCTCAGATCAAAGAGACGGCAAATACTGGCCAGCTTTGAAGGACATTTGATGTAGAATTCGATTAGTATCATTCGGAAAAAAGAATTAGATAAACAAATTAAAATGCAAGTTAATCCAGAAATTTATGTAAAAAAAGAAAAAAAAATACTGGCCTGGTTATGATCGCCGGTCGACATTGCGCAATGATCCTGTCTCGTGATTAGTATGGAGATGAAGGGGAAAAAAACAAAAACTTGAGGAGAGGTAGATACAGATACAGATAAACAAAAAGCTTTATCCTTCTCGAATGAGGAATTTCCTTGCCTTGTGATGAGCAACAATTAAAACACTGTTGGTAAACAGTAGAGTTTACTGTGATAAAGCACAAATTTGCACGGCTTGCGTCATAAAGGCAAGACTAAGTCCGAGCGCATTGTGATCCACTCGAGTCGGATCTAATCGAATCTTCTGCGTCCACCTAGGCCAATCCTTGCGATCGAATCTTCCAATCGGACAATAGGAAAAATCATATATTTATTAGTTTTTTTAAAAGATATATATAAATATAAAATTTAAATGTATAGAAAAACTAGCTACCATATGTTAGTGTTACTCAAATATGTAAACATATCATACGATGAAGACAGATTTAGGTGCACATCTGATGAAAATTGGAAACGGGAACTGGGCCGGATCGGATTAATATCTAACGATTCTAATCCATCTTCACCCGTACTCTATTCGGATCCTCTCTGATCCGACCCGTCTCCGCTAAACCCTAAAAGAGCTCAATCTCGAACTCACGCCCTCAACGGCTTAACCCCAAACCTCTCTCTCTCTCCGCGAGAGCAGGCAAAGATGGCGGACGTCGTCCAGTTCCGGCTCGAGCGGATGACCGACGAGCTCGACGACCTCGAGCGCCGTGGTCTATTCTCCCGCGCCGAGATCGCCGAGATCGTCCGCCGCCGCCGGGATTTCGAGTACCGCCTCAAGCGCCCTTCCCCTCTCAAGCTCGACTATCTCGCCTTCGTCGACTACGAGGTCCAGCTCGACGCGCTTCGCGACCTCCGCAAGCGCGCAATCATCGGGGAGCTCCGGAAGAAGGAGGGTGAGAAGGGGAAGAAGTGGAAGAAGTCGATTTCGGACGTCGCTGGGGTTTTGAGGATTCTGTATATTTTCAGGACGGCGGTGGTGAGGTATAAGGGGGATTTGGATCTCTGGTTTCGGTATCTCGAGTTTTGCAGGGAGCGTCGCCATGGGCGGATGAAGCAGGTAAGAAAGCTGACTGGTTTGGTCTTTTTTTTAGAATAAAAGTCGAGACCTTTGGAGATTGTTGTTGATGGAATGTTAGTGAGTTCGGCTGGTTTCCGCGAGTTACATTTCAATTCTTTTATAAATCTTGGATTGTTTCTTGTCTTCCTCTGGAGTTTGATGATTTTGGCTTTGTTGTCAACAGCATTCTTTGATTTGCTTATTGCTATGAAGTATAGATTGCGATGGTTTTAAAAGAATAGGTATTTGATTTTCCTCAAGTGCGGTAGTTATAGATATAGAAAAAGGACCTTTTCCTTTACTCGGAAAATAAGTCATTGCGTTGATGCCATTTGCAAATCAAGCAGCTAACAAAGCTCAGACCTTCGTGGATTTTGTTTTTTAAGATTTTAGCTACCTAAGCTGCTTATCGCGGTCGTTTCTTATTAATACATAGTAAAGGTTGCTATGGCTCATGGCTCATGGCTCATGGCTCATGGCTCATGGCTCTCACTGATAATGGAATAGTTACATTGGTTCTTCTCAAATTATGATGGTGATAGTAAATACATCTCTTTTTCCTGATTAGACTGTGAATTGCATTGCATTTGCAGGTGCTAGCTGATGCAATTAGATACCATCCGAAGGTCCCTGGACTTTGGATATATGCTGCAGCATGGGAGTTTGATCAGAACTTAAATGTTACAGCTGCTCGTGCTCTCATGCAAAGAGGTCTCAGGACTTGTCCAAAGTCAGAGGATCTATGGATTGAATATCTTCGTATGGAGCTCACTTATCTGAATAAGTTGAAGGCTCGGAAGGTTGCTCTTGGGGAGGATGTGAAGACATGGGAAGGGGATGGTGATGGTGTCACTAAAGATTGGAAAGAAGAAAACAAGGATTTGTATATGCCACTGAATGAAGGAAAAGAGGCTGCTGAGGGAAGAGTTGTTGAAGAAGGTGACTTGCAGAAGAAAGAAGACTTATTCTGGCAGCAAGGTTCAATGATTCTTCAAACTATATATCACAAAGCCATAGAGGATATTCCATTAAGCATGAGCTTGCGAAAAAGGTTTTTGGAAATATTGGATAGTATAGACCTAGCTCATTCCGATGAATTGAAGGTAGAGATAATGGATGATCTCAAGAAAGATTTCTCAGATGATGAACACTATTGGGATTGGATCGCTAGGCTTCAAATTGGTGATGCCGTGAATCACAATGATTTAAATGAGGAAAAAGTTATCTTCAAGGTTAACAGAGTTGTTCAGGTGGGAGATTGCTCATACTATATTGTAATAACATTTTATATCAATTATGCTTTCTCATGCACAAATAGAATATTTCGTAAGAGGGAGGGGAAGGCCAAACCTGACAAGTGAGGAATTTGTAGGAACTGGTATTTTAGATCTTGATTTGCACAAACTGATGCCCTAAATTGAGATTAGAGAAAATGATCCATATAGATGACCCCAAATATTTGGACCTATAAAGGCTTTGTTTTTGTTAGTGTGTTTCTCATGCATGGCCTTGAATATTTTAATTAGTAATCGCACCTCAGTTTCATAAGAAGATGCCCTAATGATCATTTTTATTTCAGAATCTTCTTTTTATAGTGATGTTAAGGTGAACAAAGTAGTATCCTGCAGAATTTACATTAGCAAAATTTACATATTTGAAATATTATGTTCGTAGTGGACCTGATACTTAATTAGTTGGGGCAGAGTCACAGAAGGACCAGCTGTTGTTTCTTTTAGAATACTTTTTAAATTGAATTTTGAGTTTTTCTTGGTCTTGAATTGGATCTCATAAATTCATAATTATTCTATCAAATGTGGTCAATGTTTTGCTCTCTTTCTCTCTGTGGAAGGTCATGGTGGAACCAAAATATAATAAATAGTAATCACTGCAATACTACAAGATGACTTCCATTATTTTGGTGGAAGGTAACGTGAAAATAATTCATCCCTTGTTTCAGATATCTTGCATTATATAGATGTAGATTGATAATAAACCCATCCTTTTTAGTTTTTACTATTCTACATGCAAAACTTGTGCACTGGATTACTAATTTATGTCGATTGTATTGAGAATTGTTAGCTTATCATCTGTGTGTAGATCCAACAATATATAGTCTTACCAGTGATTATTTTTTGTGTTTGATAAGTTTCTGCATTTTCTTTGTCCCTTTAGAGAAAATATGAATATGAAAGCTTTGTTTTTACAATACTCTGGTTTGCTATCAAATGTACTAGGTTTATGAGGAGGCTATTAAGCTTTTGCCAACTGTCAAGATGTTTACTCTGTATGCCAAGTTTTGGGTCGACATGTTATTTCCTGACAGAGAAGATTCTATTTCTCTGCTCCATGATGCTGGCATTGATACCTCAGATTTCACCTCATCTGCACTGAAGGTATATGAAAAAGCTGAATTAAGCAAATGCCTTACCGAGGATCTTGCCTGCCAGTATGTCTCATTTTACTTGCAAACTGGGAGACTAGAGGAAGCTAAGAATCTTGCAGAGAAGCTTTGCAGCGGTCCACTTTCAGTTGCTGCAAAGTTATGGTTTCTCAGAAGTTCCATAGAGATAAAATGGTTGACAAAAAAATCTTCTTCCTTGAGCAAGGATAACTTGGCTTCTGTCTTTCATCTCCTTAAAAATGCATTGAGTAAACTACCCATTACTGAAGCTGAGAACTTGTGGCTTATGGTAACTGACATACTCCTACTTCTCTGCCTTTCATTATTATGTGTAGTACTTATCATAAAATAAGCTGGTACGGTAAATGTTCCTTGACATTTTTATGAAAGTCTTTTACTTTCATCTTTGACTAATACTTGCCTCAGCTTTTATGAATCACAATTCATACTTTTATCTTTCACCGATACTTGCATCAGCATGCTAGATTATAGATTTTTGTTTTTGTTTTTCGTTCATATTAATAGTTAATTGCATAATTCAAGAAAATCATATGAATTTAATAAACTCTACGCCATTTTATCAACACATGTGTACTATTTCTTCATTTAATTGGTATTACTTGTATATCAGGCCATGAAGTTATTCTCAAGCAACAAAGAACTTTTTGATGAGTTGGTGAACTGCATGATAATATCATTGGCCAGAGCTGGTGGAAGCGAGTGTGGAGCTTCCATATCTTCAGCTGTTGTAAGCTGGGTCCTCCAAAAAAATGGTATTAAGCATGCACGAGAGATTTATAAGCGGTATGTTTAAATTTATGGCCAGTGAATTCCGAATTATCCTTGTTCCTTTTAACCTGTAGAAAACAAGCCACAATTCTGTTTTACATATTTAAACTGGTTAAAGTTGCATCCCTGTCAATAATGCGAATTTAAGTTTTGCATTATTACTCATGATGATTGAGTGGTTATAAGATGCTTCTGCCACTGGTCCATAAAGTGTTTGCCTGTTTTCGGTTGATCTTTTATCATTTCAACCTTCCCATTAAATCAAACCTGTAGGATTTTGTTCGGTAAAAAGGAAACCATGAATAAAGATCAATCTGCTATCATGGAATAATAGATTGAGCCAAGTTACCCCCAAATTATATAAATATTTTAACACTTATATACAATAAAGATTTATTTATGATATTGCTAACTCATCCACATGTTTTGCAGACTTTTAGGTTTACCTCATCCAAGTATTAAGTTCTTTAAACATTGTATCGAACTGGAATGGAACCTTGCATGTATTGGAGGTAAGGATGCCCTCGCAAATGTTCGCAAATTATATGAATCGGCTCTAGGCATTTATTCTCAAGACAGAGAGCTATGGAGGAATTACTATACAATGGAAATTAAGGTTATTTTTCTTTTATTTTCATTTCTTTAGCTTGCGATTTATAGTTTTTTTTTCCTATTTCCCTTCATTTTTCTGATATGTTCTTTCACATGATAATAGTTGGGAACTTCTGAAACGGCTAGTGCTGTCCACTGGCGGGCTCGAAAGACGCTCAAGGATTCCACTGAATTGTCAACCTCATGACCTGTAATGTTTAATTGTCTGTAACAATCCGATCACAATTTTGATTAAATTATTCTTTATTCGCTAAAATTGGTAAATCTTGGTGCTAAATTTTATCTCCTTGCAAGGTTGAGGTACGACTCTTGGTACTTGATAGTGCTTTATATTTTTCATGCAGCTGAGCATCAATAGTCACTGATAGATAGTTCATTGCTTGAATTTATTCATCTTAAATTCTTCTGTTGCTCAACAAGGATTTCTTTTATATATATGTAGATTATGAGCCCGTAGATTATTCTATGTCGGATGAAAGGGTCAGTCTTATTCCGTCTATAAATTGAATAATTAAATGATTCTTTCTAAAAAAAATATAGATTATATTTTTTTATTAAATATTAATTCTAATGTTTATAGAGAGATTATTAGTTTTGACAGTCACGGGGGAAGTCAGCTCATGACTTTTGTACTGAGTTGGTAAGACACATCGGGTTAGCCACAAAAAGGAATTGTTGAGGGGCATTTGTTATACATCAATCAATAACTTCAATGGTCTGGTAATTATGGCTTGAAATTTTAGTTTTGGGTTTTGAAATAAACATGTTAAGACTTTCTGTTAGTTTCCTTTGTTTCAACTCTAGCCTAATTGATGTTGGTTAATGATAAAAAAAAGCTCTTAACAATTACGGAAAAAGATTAGAAAAGGTAAGTAGAAAATGAGATTAGGAAAAATTCACATAAAGTGATGAAAATTTTGGTGGTTATTATTATGAATAAATTTAATCATCTTGAATAGGTCGTGGGAGAAAAAATTATGCAACATATTTATGTATATATTAGAAGGAATTAAATAGCATATACTAGCAGAAGTAAAATAATAATACAGATCCCACTCATCACTCTTTATTACAAGTTACAAAGCCCACGACTAGAAGCAAAAATCTTATAGATATTCCAACACACTGCTGGAACAATAAATCGGCAGCAGGGACATCAAGTAGGGGAGAAGGGTAAGCTTAATGTCCACCTCCCCCGCCGCCGCCTCCACCAAAGCCACCACCGCCTCCGACTCCTCCTCCGGCTCCACCGCCGACTCCTCCACCAGCTCCAAATCCTCCACCACGGCCACCTCCAACTCCACCACCAGCACCACCGCCGCTGCCTCCACCGAAGCCGCCACCGCCTCCAGCACCACCGCCGACTCCTCCACCAGCTCCAAATCCTCCACCACGGCCACCTCCGACTCCACCACCAGCACCACCGCCTCCTCCAAAGCCTCCACCACCACCAGCTCCACCTCCGGCGCCACCACCTACTCCTCCACCAGCTCCGAACCCTCCACCTTTGCCTCCTCCAACTCCGCCACCAGCGCCACCGCCACCGCCACCGCCACCACCTCCTCCAAAGCTTCCACCACCACCAACTCCACCTCCGGCCCCACCGCCTACTCCTCCACCAGCTCCGAACCCTCCACCTTTGCCTCCTCCAACTCCGCCACCGGCGCCACCGCCACCACCTCCTCCAAAGCCTCCTCCACCACCAACTCCACCTCCAGCGCCACCACCTACCCCTCCACCAGCTCCAAAACCTCCACCTTTTCCTCCTCCAGCTCCTCCGCCAGCGCCACCACCACTACCTCCTCCAAAGCCTCCACCACCGCCAACTCCACCTCCGGCGCCACCGCCGACACCTCCTCCACGGCCACCTCCACCTCCAAGGCCACCGCCGCCGCCCCCACCAAAACCTCCACCCCCGCCAACTCCACCGCCAACACCACCACCAGCTCCACCACCTAATCCTCCGCCGCCACCTCCTCCAAATCCACCACCACCTCCGAAACCACCTCCGAGACCCGGTCCTCGACCAAAACCACCTCTACACCGTCCGAAGCGGCAGTCACGGCCAAATCGTCGAGGTCCATCGAAGTGATGTGCGTGTACGACAGTGCTCAACTGAGTGGCTAAACCTAGAAGAAGAAGAAGTAACACAGAGAAGGATCTCTTAGAGTTACCCATTTCACTCACTTCTACAACTTCTCGATGCCTTGAAGCCAATGCCCTTCTCCCTCTATTTATAAGCTAAAGTCGCCATGTTACCGTCTACCCACTTGCCTTTAAGCATTTACTTCAGTGCAATCCATGCAGTAACGGCCCGCGTTCGAGCAGTTGAGAGTAGCGGGAACATTTAAAGCTTGCATGTGTAGAGATGATGCAATGTAATCTATACAAGTTTCTTTCTGCTGTCTTAATAGACTTTTAAGTGGAGATGATAAGTTCTACGTGATTATGTTGGGATTTGCCATTAATAAGCATTCAACCATCTGCCAACAACCTATCAAATCATCATCCAGTGAGGCAGTGGTGCAAAGAACAGGTGGGGGTTGTAAGATCACATGTCGGCAATTGACTTGTTGACTATTGCGACGTTAACCATTTATGATCGGCTTTGACTTTTATACAAGAAACAATTCGTCAGAATTCAACGCTGCCCTGTCGCTGTAATGGATAAAGGGTATCTTATCCTCGCATAACTGAGATTTTTTATCCCTTCTTTTTAAACGAAAAAAAAGCGATCTAATGATTACCTATGTATCTATTTCTAGGTAATCATTAGATCGCTTTTCAAAATCCTATGAATTTAAACTCATATTGATAATTAATTAACTACTCTATAAATTTTAATTATTAAAAATAATAATTTATATATTTTATAGTTTCACATGGTCACTGTTAGAGTTTAGAGTTTCATAGATAACTTCACAAGCATTGATGAGAAGCTTATTTCTATTAACTTGTGGGGGTAAAATAGTTCAATTAAGACGTCATGCCTGAGTTTGAAGCAAATGTGGGATCAGTACGACGGAGCCAGGATTTTTACTGAGGGGAGAAGCAAAAGTATTAAAATGGAAAGAAAATATTAAATATATTCAACGTATTGAAAATGCTAAACCAGTTGTTACATCTAATATAGTAAAAATAATACTGTATTTATTAGAAGTACACTAAAAATTATAATAGTTTTGTCGAGATTTTACTTTATGATAGCATTACAACAAATTATTAGGCTCTTTGAACAAATTAGAATAAAAGCTGAAGATATAGTGCCAAATTAGTTATAAGTAACAAGCTTGACATAAAATTCGTTTATAAACTCTTTTCTAATTTCATCCCCTATGAGTGACAATCAAATATTATAATTCTTAATTCAAAATCTGAAAAGAGATGTTTAATGTGAACAACTTTTTAGTATTTTATTATCACTACTTAATAATAAAAAATAATCCTACGAATAATAAAAGTTGGCCTTTTCTTAACTCAAATACATAATCATATATATTAGTAATCATAAGACTAAAACATCCGAAAAATTTATAACTGATCCCAATATTAAATAATAACTTAAATATGTATTAAAATATAAAATAACTACTTGAAGTATTTTTATCTTCATTTCCTTTTTGCATTAATGCGATAGCTCTCATCTTATTGGGGGTAGGGACGAATTTTTGTACGAATTTTAGTTTTCTAGTTATATGGAATGAAATGATATAATGTGGCCTCACAAATTAGTGGGAGAAATATTAATTTGTGGATATAAAATAGTCAAAGTGGAAACTGAAGCACGCGTTACGCACACATATTGTAAAGTTTGATCGAGAAAAATAAGGAGTACGATGGAAGAAATTTTTATTAAGCTTCGACTCTACCACTACGGTGCCATACATGTTTAAAGTCTAATTGGGGTTTAATCCCCTTTAATCTCCAAACGAAAAAAGAAAATAAAGATACGATGACGATCAATGTGATACGTGTATCTTTTATGTTTATAGACGAACAGTGCTATGTAATTAAGTTTTAAGGTTTCAGAAAATGTTATGTTTGGAATTAATTTATTGCTCAATATTTAAAAATTAATAGATAATAGATGTCCATTAAGCGTTTTTTTTTCTTTTGCTGCTTTAAATGGATGAAATAAATATTCTTTGAGAAACAAATCATTCGTGGAAATGATCAAGACTTCCGTATATTTTAAGCAGGTCATGCAGGTTTAATATATGAATTTCAGGTGATAATCCCATGCAACTTGATCTCTACTCCATATGAACTTCTCTATTACACGTCAGAATTTATTATTAAGAGGTGAGGAGATTAAGTCACGTGCATGCTTCAAGTATAAACATGCATGCAATGCACCGCTACGTAACTTATGAAGATAATAACAACCCATTGTTAGACACAATAAACTTTATTCAAAGAGTGGAGTACAGCAAACAAGATAATCACACTGAGAATGGAAATCACATAATAGAAGAAATTAACACACACCGAAGAACTTTGCTTTATAATCCGAAACAGTTAAGGGAAGCCACCACCAAGTCCACCTCCAGCTCCTGCTCCACCGCCAAAACCACCGCCAGCTCCGCCGCCAAATCCTCCACCGAACCCCCCGCCCAGCCCGCCACTGGCTCCACCTCCGAAACCCGCACCACCTCCAAAACCTCCACCGGCTCCCCCGCCGAGCCCACCGCCGCCACCACCTCCAGCTCCGCCTCCGAGCCCACCCCCGAGCCCACCACCACCACCGAGCCCACCACCACCACCGAGCCCACCGCCACCACCGAGCCCAGAACCACCGCCGAATCCAGCTCCACCCCCTAATCCTCCACCACCACCAAGGCCGCCACCTCCCCCAAATCCCCCGCCGCCACCGAGCCCGCCGCCGTGGTGACGCCACTTCTGATCGTTAAATTCTTCCTTGCTCACCAGCTTCCTTGCATTGGAGGTGCAAAGGAGAGCACCAAGGAGAACAAGGAGGAATAGCTTGGCCATCTTTGTCTCAATTCTAGTGTGATTGTGTGAAGAATGGAGGGGGGGAAGTGGAGATTATATAGGAAGTGAAGTGTAGGAGACGGTTGAGATGATTTAATAGCATTGGTGGGTACATAACAAATTGTGATCACTTTGTCCGTGATCATGTCTGAGGATTTAATGGAAACCGACCGCCGCTCTAACAACAGCTATTAGAAGATCACAGCTGCTTGCCTTCTAAAGTTGTAGTTCATCAGTTCATGGAGACATTAAAGGCACCGGTTATTAAAAAGTCAGGGACGTACAAAATTTACATTGCATGACTTTTGTATTGGCTAGTTGGTCATTTTAGAAGAAAGAGAAGTGGTATCTCTTAACCAGGCCCTGATACGGCTCTTGGGCTTGTGGGCTTCATTCAGGTCCAGATGCAGGCCTATGGCTCTGATCTAACACGAATCTCAAGGCTCTCCACCCACATATAAACATTATCCACAGAGCTCACACTCTCACACTACCGTTCATAGTGAACATAACTATGGAGGCCGTTAGTTCTCCACCCATATCTCCTTCCTCTCACCCCTTGTTCAGAATCCATCCTACCAGACCAACAAGAGCAAGTGCACTACAGATCATCCGCAGAGGAGAAACCAAGCCAAGACAACCCTTAATTTCTCATCCTCGCCGCCTTCGAGCTCGCGCTCTCAACGACGCTCTCACCGTTGCGGCGAACTCTACGGCCACGGGAGGCGACATCTCGGGCTTGATCCCAGTCGGGTGAGAATTCTCCAACTGGGGACATCATAAGGCTGTTATAATTAATGACCCCATATTGTATCTCATGGAGTACATTTACTTTTATATATTTATGCAGTGCTTTCATGCTCTTTTTATATTGGATTGCCAACTTTGTTGTGCCACAAATGGTAATGAAGGACTTGCAAGCATCTAGTACAGAGGAGGAAGAAGCATCACAGCGGCAGTCTAACACTGCAGAGGACAAGAAAGAAAGCATTGACAACAAACAGAAGTCAATGGCAAAGAACAGAGGCAGATAAAAGTCCTCTGCACCGAATTAATTATGTAGCTTTGGCCATTGAATTAATTGCATGAAACAACATGCTTTATTAGTAGTCAGTTGCAAAAATTGCTCCTTTGAGTCGGAAGCTCCTTTTCAATCAACTGAAGCCATGATTAGATCGAATAATTTCTCCTGCAGTGACATATGATGATATAATAATGTTTGGATGCAAAGGTTCTAGAAATGAATCTGGCACCTACTTCATTAGGGAGACAATGATCATTTCCATGATAACTCACCATTGAACATTTAGATTACAACAGATTTAAGCTTATTCCTTATCGATCTCAGTACAAATAAATAGGTTTATCACGTACAAGAAAAGGATTGGCAGACGATACTGAGAAAATATAGCAGCAGGCAGGAAAACTAAACTAAAGTTCTAATTTGAATAAGAATACAGGCTCGAGCTGAGCTCCTAAATGCTTGCATAGACTTCTGAGATGATGTTAGCTCCAATTATAATCTGTCACCCACTCGTGACATGACGACAATATCGGAGGTAACCCAAATCAGAGTGGCCTAGTTCGACGACCAGATGCCCGACCGCAGAGTAGAGCGTTCCTGGGGATCGGGTACTCATCCCTCCATGAATTTGCCGGAGAGTATACACGGAGATAGAACTGCTGCCCCAAGTATTGCCTTGCCCAGTTTTCAGATCTTATATTCCACATTCCTACATTATCTAAAGGCATGTAAATGGCACTCCATGATTTGGGGTACACCTGTAAACAGGAAATTAAGAGATTGTAAGAACTTTAACTTGTGTGGTTGTGTACTAAAACTAGCAGTGCAGTCCACTATACCTGAACAGTGCAGCGAGCAACAGCATCTCTCAGATTATAGCCATCTCTGCTTGCTGATGACCACTGTCCTCCATCCATTCTGCAAATTTACTCTCTTAAATAATTAGAAGGGATACCAAAGGTAAACAGCAGGTGCACAAATTATCTGAAGGAAAAATTATCATACCCAACAACCCAAAAGGAGTATCCATCAATATGCCATGACTGCACAGTGTCTTCATAGTTCTCAAACACAATCTCGACATAATCTCTGAAGTTAGCTGCCATCACAGATGTTTGCAGATAACCACCACCAAATGTCGGGTTATCAGGAATACTCCCTAGATTGAATACTCCAGAGATCTTGTAAAAGTCCGCAACTTTGAGTGGGGTATCAGCTGGAATGAATGACACACTGTTGACGGCGTAGCGCTGCTTGCCGTTAATGACAGGAGCAGAGTTCGCCAGCCTTATAGTCCGGGTAGTGTTCACCATTCCATAGTGATATGAACCTTGTGGATTTGGCCTTGGACCGCTGGCTGTTAAGTTCCATCTGCGTTCGTGGTGGAGGGAAAAAATAAAGCGAGTTATGAACATTAAAGTAAAACTTGAAGGGCAAAAGTTATGTGCTCTGTTGCTTAGGCAGGCAATTATGGATGATGACATATGATCTCAATTCTCAAGCATATAACCCTCTAAGCATTAATAGGGATTGGAAGTAGAAAAAATAAAATAATTTGCAATAAAATATGAATGCTTAAGATCATACCTAATAGATCTGGCCTGGTTGAGGGACCAGTCTATCTCAATTGTAGGTCCTCCGGGCATGGGGCTGGTGGCTTTGCCTGCAGAGTTACTGTAATGGAGGATGGCGGTGGTGGTAAGCACGGTGCTAGTGAATCTGGTGGACACCACAATGCTGTAGTCCAGAGCTGGCTGATCAGCTGTGACAAGTACAGAATAAGACTGTCCCAGATGGACATCAAGTGAATTGTAGGTGCTCTGCATGGTGTGAGACCCTTCCACCTCTACAAGTTGCATTGTGTGCCCCTGAAATCTTATGTTCAAGGATGTCGCAATTCCGACATTGGAGATCCGAAAGCGGTAAGTCCTACCTGACGTGTGATCAGTGTTAGAGATAAAGTTGTATGAAGTATTGCCGTGAGATAATTTTAGTATGAATAATGAGAAACTACACCGCAAGCCGATGATTGTAAGTACCTTGGTCGACTGTAAATGTGTTTCCATTGAACCCACGGCCATTGATCAAAAGCCCATCAGGGAAGGGAAGAGTCCTCCCACTGTCCAACATAAATTGCAGGTCCTACATAAGGAAAAGAGTTCTTATCATAATGATGGAAAAAACTCTTTACCAGAGAAACCAGAATGATATCACATATACACAAACACATACACGGAGAGCTAGTAAACATGTATAGCATCCAAAGGAAATGCACTACGAATTATCAAAAGAAGACTATATGGTTCATGTACATCATGTTTGCACTCTCTTAACAACTTAAAGCTTTTAGATCATATGGTTATCTAACATGGTATCTAACCATGTTAGATAACCATTGTAATTTATAAGTCTACTGTCTAACAACTTAAAGCTTCTAGATCATTTGGTCTTACAGTGTGGTTGGCCTTGAACCAGTCACCAATCAAGAGAGTGTAATCTGCGGCTGGAGGAGGAAACGGCACAGGGATCATCGGGCGGCTAAGGACTCTGATACCGCCAAATCCACCAGCAGCCTTGTGGAAGGCAAGAGAAGGGAAGTAGAAGTAGCTGCCAATCTGATCCTTCATCTGCAGCACATAGGTGAAGTTCTTCCCAGGTGGAATTGGGCAGTTGGTGCCATAAACACCATCCTGCCATGAATTCCTCCTCTGCTGCACTCCGTTCCTGCAAAAGCATGAACAACCCATAGTTAAAAATAGTTCATGTTTTACCCAGATTTTCCACCAATTTACCATAGTCGTCTTATAGAATTCCATGCTGCTCCACTTAGATTTGAATCAGTCCTTTTACTTTAGCATCCTCAAACGGCACATCTTATGGCGTACATTAAGTACTAAATAAGTCCTCTTTACAAAAAATTTCTGTTAGTTCATGATTCCTACAAATTGCAAGTGCGGCTTTACTAAATTTTTTGACGAAAGCAAAAAATAAAAAAAAAATAAAAAAAATTAGAGGATCGGATTCCTCTGCCAGCGAACCTTTTCAAATCTAGTTGCTAATATAATAGATTATTTTATCTGCTGCTCTTAAAATAGTAGCCCAATCTAGATCTTATGCTTCTATCCTGCACCTTTCTCTGAGCGAGCAAGAAGATGACAGGCATGTGACTCGAATCTCGAGCATGCCTCTCTGTCCTGGAAGATCACAGAACCGCGTCATCGCTCCTTTCTCCAATCCCAACCTGGTCAGTGGGACCCTTTTCCTTATGGGCAACTAATTAAATATTTTACTGCCGACACTTCACGGCAATTAATTATATTTATTACTCATCTAACTCGTCACTCTTAAATTACATGTCACAGTGAATGATAATTCCTCCTAATTCTATAGTACCATCCTAATAGTGTCACACTAAGACTAATGTTCAACATCTTCCAAGTAATGTGAGATTTGTTTGACTGTCATTTTTTTTTCGTCTTGGCGGGAGTCTGATGGGTTAAGAGTAAAAAGATCCAAACTCAATCTAGTTTTGGGATGTCACTAGATCTTGGACATCTATTACATATATAATGTTTCTTGAAAATAAATGGAAAAAAAAGAGCATTTTTGTTTCCTTCCTTTTGGTTTGGCAAAATAAGAGCATATTAATACCAGGAGAGGAGGAAAGGCTCGGTGAGGCTATTGAAGACGTTGATGATGACGTTGTCATTAGTGACTGCTTCGATCTGCGGCCCTGGGAACTGCCCATTGATCAAAATCCCCTGCATTCCCCAAAAATTTAAATGAAGAAAAAAATAACTTAACAAGTTAACATCTTTAGTAGAATCAAGAACAAAAAGTAACAACGACGACGACCACAACAAACCTGTTGTTTGACGCCCATGGGCCAGATGTCACCATAAGTGACGTTCCAAGTGAAGAAGCGATAAGGATCATCTCCACGAACAGAGGAAGAGATGAGGAGAAGAAGAAGAAGGGATAGGGAGAGGAAGGAAGGAGAAGAAGACAAGCCCATTGAAGACTACCTCCTTTCTCAACTTCCTCCAGGTGTAGCCTAAATGGTGAAGATGTATTTCTCAAGAATGGCAGGAAAAGAAGAGAATAAGAAGAGGGAAATAATCTAATCTAATTTAATATAATCAAATGTAGTATAGCACACCCTAAATAGTGGTGTGAGAGAAAGGAGACAAAGGCTAGTAGTAGTAGTGAATGTGGATTGTGAAGTGGGTTGCTTCGTCCTGTGGGTGTGGGTTGTGGGGTATCCTTTTGTAAAGAGAAAGAGAGAAGAAGGAGAGAGAGAGAGAGGAGTGAGCTGTCACAAGATGATGGGGGAGTAAAAGAAGGAGATGAGTCGGTGACAGGGGTGAATGTGGTTGGCATCTACGGTCTACATTCTGGAACAAATTGTAACATAATAAGCCAGTGCATTGTTAATGTTAGTAAGTAGTATGATTTATTTTTTTATTTACTAATATGTTTTAGTCCAGAATAAAAAAAAAGAGAGGAGCAGTTATCAAATAGGTGGCAGTAAAAACCCATTTACTTTCTGAGGCTCTAACTATTGTCAGAATAGGCACGTGAGGCCTTTTTTGAATTCTGAAACCACTTAAGCATCACAATTATAACCACCAATCCTGTTCACATCTGCAATGTATCACTAGCTAGGACCCACCCTACTAAATCACTAATCAAGCACAAATGAAAAAAAAGACAAGGACACACTCCTTACCATGACATAGATTGGCCGCAACTTTCGATAGTAAGATAAGAAGAATTGAACATATAACGTATACACAACACTATTGCCTTTTTAGTTAGGGTGATAATATAAAGACGAATATAATTTATATTCGTCTACATGGTTGAAGAGAAAATAATTTATACGATAGTTTTTGAAATTATGAACAATAGCACGACACCAGATGCAACCTAATAGCTGGAAGCACATCCAGCAGGGAAGCCAAATCTCGATACATTTCCATGTGGAAAACAGAAGACGCCCAACTAAGCCAGAGGCCCCATACCCATTCCTCAATCAAGCCAGTGTCGGTGCATTTTATTAAATGGCATCTCCTGAATCTATGCCACTGTACATCACGTTTGCTAAGAAGAGACATAGCTTGCCTCTTTTTTTTTATCAGGATTGCTAAGGTGCTCTTGACCACAAACTAACTTAGTTAGTCCCAAAGGACTAACCCACGTACCCAGTTATTATGGCTTCCAGCTAGTTATTATGGCTTATGTGTTAAGAAAGGACATTGCACGATAATAGTAGGGTATTTGCCTGGGCCTGTATGGGCCTAAGGCTCATAGTATCCAAGGGCACGTTGGGAATTTGGGACGCGAGAATCCAATACAAGGGCCTAAATGGGCCAAAGGTCCATGGTATACAAGGGCACGCTTGGAATTTTGCAGCGAACATTCTAGCCTCCGCCCACACGTGCGAAAGATACACTATAAAAAGGGCTTTGATACTCTCGTCCTCGTCTCAGCTCTTCCCGCTCTCTCTCTGCTTGCTCTCTCTCTCTCTCTCGCCGATCTCGGGAGGAACGACATGGAGGAGGAAGTCGCCGAAACGGAGGTGGAATCTCAGGTGAAATCCTTCCAATCTTATATAGCTGGTCAGAAATCTATCAGCTATCTCGTTCTTGCACCGATGTCCCCTCAAGATCTTACTTCCGGAAGTGGAAAAGTTTCTTCGTCTGAATCACATCCAAACCAAATTTATTGTTTCTCGGTTCTTTCCAATCTTCTATATTCCAGTCAGAATTACATTAGCTATCTCATTCTTTCACCGATCCTCCCTCAACATCTTGCTTCCGGAAGTGAAAAAGTTCTTCGTCTGAATTGTGTCCTATTTATGAATCACATATAAACACTAATATCTCATTTCTTGGTTCCTATATTGATAGATCTAGATTTCTCCCTCGGTATAAGTTACACAACATCTTCATTACCCAGTTGTGATAAAAGATCTGCACGAGTACGAATTGTTTTTGTTGGATGTCATTACAATAACCCCTTCATGTAGATCAAATTTTTATGCATGAAATCACAACACTCATGGTACAATATGTTTACTAATCTCAAATATATGGTGTAAATAGTTCTGTTGATTTTATATTCACTAATCATCATTTCATTTCGTTTCGTTTCAGGTATACATGGCTTGTGTAATGCAGGGACACAGGTAAGAATAACAAGAAGAAAACATATTAGTCTCCTATATATATATATATATATATATCATGACCAATTTACTATTTCCTTGTTCAAACATATGAATCCCTCTTTGCTGTTCAAACTGGATTTATGCCAGAAGAAAGGAACAACAAGTTGAAGTAATTTTATTCATCTATTTTTATGTGGTCCCAGAGTTGGTATTGCATACTATGATTCAAGTATCTGTCAACTTTTTGTCTTGGAAGTTTGGGAAGATGGTAGTGGGGAATTTCCTCTCATCGATCTTGGTATGTGATTTCGAATAATTGACCTTAATTTAACATTTTCAAAGTTTCCCAAAGTTTATCTCTCTTGTTGCAACATCTTTGAGCTTCTCACTATTGTCGCTATAGGGTCAATTATTATTGATAGCAAGTTTGGTGTCATACATGAGAGTTTTGAAAATCTTTTTGTAGCTGACAGTTTCTTCTCTTGATGGGTGAATCAGTGAAATATCAAGCAAGGCCTATGGCAATATATGCAAGCACCAAAACCGAAGATAGACTCTTATCTGCATTACAACGAAGTGGTTCGACCTATAAAGCCTAGTCATTTACAGAATTTAGTTATACTTTTTTGCTAATATTTCATCAATTAAACAGATGGAGATGAAACTAATGTGGTGAAGCTCATACGAAGTTCAATATTCAGCTATGAACAAGCTTGGCACAGGTTTGTATGTGGTAGAAAAATTATTTTTCTACAATGCAGATTATATAATGTCTTTCTCATTCTTGAAAGGATCTCTACAGACACAGAAAAAGTAAACTAGAGTTATGTAAGTTTCTGACACCATCAAGTACCCACAGTAAAGGTAGCTATTTGTTTATGGTGGAACTGTCCTGTTTTATGTTTGAAGAAAACCTTCCCAGATAACAGGGTTAGATTGGATTCATGATTCACAGTACTATGCTTTAATTGCTTCTAAATTTCTAATTAGAGATGAAGGGCCAAAGACACAACTAGTACCTTATTTTGTGCGGCACAATGTGTTTCTGGTTCCCCTTCTTCTCTCACATGGTATTGCAAGTGAATATTAAATGCTAAAATGGTTTTGTAGATAGTAGAACTCAGAGTGATTGTGTTAGGGACATTATTGCATTACATACCTCTCCAGATATGAAATTAACCCATAATTGGATGGTGTTGCTTCAATTGGATCTACTAAAGATCTCAAGATATGCAGTAATAACTTTAAACAGATACCATTAATAAATTTAAATAATGACAGATGGATGTGAACTACTAGCTGGAAATTTAGTTAGTTCTCTCTATAGGCCTGGATTACAAAACTTGGTGCCATGAGTCAAGAAGGGTTATGCCTCTCCTTAAAAGTAAAGTTAGCTCTGGCCAAACATTCATGGATATTCCCTTTGCAATACTTGAGGTAGGACCGCATATTAAAGTTAATACTTGTTGCAGAATATGCTTAACTTTTCCCAGAGCTTTTTTTTTTTTTTAAATTTTGACCTATGCTTTATTTGTCCTTTTTTGTTAAGGACAAATATTGGAATGATTGCCTCTACTGCTTGAACTCTTAATTTATTTGTTCATCATCTATGTTTTGCTCACTCTTGTTGCTTAACTGTATAGGTACTTGATATTGCATAGCTAAACAATGTGCATGGCTCTTTTTCACATTTTTTCCTAGCATTTCACCTTTTTAAGGCTCAACTGATTTTATTACTATGCACAATATATTCTTTTTCTACAATGCAGATTGTAACAATAGAAGATCCAAACATAGAATAGGTTTGGAGAGAAGAGAAAAGAGAAGACGAGAAGAGGAGAAGAGGAGAGGATTTTGGTGAATGTATTTCTCATTGAATGATAAAGGGGCATTAGCCCTATTTATACAAAGTCACAATATATCTAAATAGATAAATAAAATCAAATTAAATAACTCTAATACGCCCCCTCAAACTCAAGGTGGATCATAAACTGAAAGTTTGCTAACTAAATACTCAAAATGCAAAAGATATCAGAAAACCATACCAATCGTGAGGGCAATGCTCACGCTTTGGATAACAACGAGCGGGTGCACGAGCCATCACATCAGAGGATGGGATGGTCAGAGGGATACTACCAGTAGAGGGAGGCTCAACTATAGGAGGGGGACGCGACCTACAAGTGTAGAAGTATGGGAAGTTCGTCATGGGAGGGGGGTACTCTTCTGAAAGAGCTGGAACCTCAGTGAGAGAGCAGTCTAGAGTGGTAGGTGGAAGTGATAGTAAAGGAGTGTCAATGGGTAGAGGAGTATTAGGCAAGTAGGGGGCAGATGATGGGGTTGAGGTAGGGACATCTGAGGGGACGGAAGATAGGATAGATGTAGGAAGATCTAGAAAAGATAAGTCTGAGAGAGCCAAAGTATCGAAGGTGAAAAAGAGTATCTCTTCTAGAAAAGTGACAGCATGATATCCTTAAACAACGAGTATAAGTGTCATAACAACGATAACCTTTATGCTCAAGACTATATCTTAGAAAGACACATTTAGCTGCACGAGAGGATAACTTATTGCGTTCATCCAGAGGAATAAGAACAAAACAGGTGCACCCAAAGACACGAAGATAACCATAAGATGGTGAAGTACCATAGAGACGCTCGTACGGAGTCACACCACCAAAAACTGAAGATTGAGTTTGATTGATTAGATAGAGAGCAGTAAGAAGAGCCTCATCTCAAGAAGAACGAGGAACAAAAGCATTAAAGAGAAGAGCACGAGTGGTCTCAAGAAGATGACGATGCTTTCGTTCGGCAACACCATTTTGAGCAGGAGTATAGGGACACGACTGCTGAGGTAGAGTGCCGGCAGAAGCATGAATAGAACGAAACTCAGAGGAAAGGTGCTCCCGAGCACCGTCAGATCAGATAATCTTAGTAGATCGACCGAACTGAGTACGAACCATAGAAGAGAAATCACGATAAATTTAACATACCTCAGAACGCTGACGCATAAGGTAAATCCAGGTGAAATGAGAGAAATCATTAATAAAACATACATAATAGAGAAAGCCAAGACCAGAAGAAAGGGGAGCAGAACCCCAAATGTCAGAGTGCACAAAATCGGTGTCAGAGATACTCTCACTAAGGAAAAGAAAGAGCCTGATGTTTTGCCAACCTACAGCCAGTACAAGGAGACAAACAAGAAAAATGACTATTGCCTAAGGGTCCAGACTTGGATAATGTCTTGAGACGTTGACTCGATACATGACCTAGACACCGATGCCACATATTTAAAAGAGATCGGGGAGTGACAGGACAAACACTAAGACTATGAATTCGACTACCGGTCCCAATCCTCTGGCCTGTTGACGTGTCCTACACAACACATGAAGTAGAAGAGAAGGACACAGTGTAACCAGAGTCAGAAAGCTGAGTAACAAAAATAAGACTCATTGTAAGATTAGGAAGAAGCCAAACATCAAATAAAGTAAGACGACTAGTAGGATATGTGGTCGGGGTGATGTAACTAATATGAGAGATGGGATAATGAGTCCCATCAGCAGTATGAACACATAGATGTCAAATTTGGACAAGTCTGTTGAAAACTTGAGGGCTCGACATAGTGGACTTTCGTTGAACATTTGGTGAGCAATTGCTGAAAACAGAACTGCTAAAGAATAAGAGCTCGACACACTAACATTTCGTCGAACATTATGTAGGCAATTGCTGGAAACCAATTCTGCTACTGTGCTGCTGCTGCATTTGACAACTAAACTTTTGTCGAACACCTGGTGAGCGAAAATTTTGAATAGTGCTGCTGAATGAAAGAGCTGAGGACAAGTTAACTTCCGTCGAACATTTGGTAGGCACTAGCTGAAAAATGGGTTGCTGTGCAGAAAAAAAAACTTTCTTCGAACACTTGGTGGGCGCTCGCTGAAAACAGTGCTTGCTGGAAGAGACTGCGACTGTGCTGATGGTAAGGAGAGGAGCTCGCGCCAAGGGAGAAACACAGCTGTGGCTGACTACTGCCGCTGACTGTTGATGCTGCTGCTGTAGTGGCGGTGGCTGCTGCAGACAAGATGGCGAAGCTAGAGGGAGAGACTACTGCGGAATTGTCGAGCTTGAAGAGGGTGAAGGAAAGAAAAAAAAAATCCAAAGAGAGATTTTTTTTTTTTAGCAGCGAGATAGAAAGAGATTGTTGGAGGAGATATCCAATCTTAAGAAATGTCCCTAATGATCAGGTGGCTCTGATAACATGTAACAATAGAAGATCCAAACCTAGAATAGGTTTGGAGAGAAGAGAAAGGAGAAGAGGAGAAGAGAGGATTTTGGTGAATGTATTTCTCATTGAATGATAAAGGGGCATTAGCCCTATTTATACAAAGTCACCATATATCTAAATAGATAAATAAAATAAAATCAAATAACTCTAATGTGCATGGCTCTTTTTTACCTTTTTTCCTAGCATTTCACTTTTTTAAGGCTCAACTGATTTTATTACTGTGCACAATATATTCTTTTTCTACAATGCAGATTAATATATCTAAGAGTAACAGGGATGGATGAAGGGCTGAGTGTCAAGGAGAGAATTTGTTTTGTAAGTATTGAGCAAAGATTTTTTTTTGGTGCTATTATACTTTCTGCATGAACAGTCTTTGATATACTTCGAGTCATGCACCTTTTCACTTCATTGATATCAAGTCTGTACTCTTTACTGATATAGAAGGTTTTCTTTTTGTTAGCTTTTTTCCGCCCTTTCTGCAGTAGTGATAGTTTCTTAAGGAGGTTATGACTCATGAGTCATGACCTAGATTCAGTTTCGTAAACATTAATGCAAATACTGAATCTCTTTCATGTCGGGAAAGACTAACTTGTTATAGACCAAAATTGATTGGTTATGACAATTTTTTTACGGAATTCTTGCTCTTTTGAATTGTACAACTAAAGATAAAGTTGGAATACCATCTTTATAGCAGTTCTTTTTTGGAGGAGCACTATGGCATATTCCTAGGAGTGTGGTCGTGTGTTGTAATGAAACTGCACAGTTTGGTAAGACTATGTACATGTAATTTATCTTACTTGACATATCCATGTCAAAATTGGCAGGTAATTGTTATTCACTTATTTATTAGTTTTCTGCCCGATCTCATTTATCAAAATAATATTCTACTCTAGTCATTTTTGGAGTGTGCTGGTCTTTTTGAGTTATGTGGTATTTGGATAAAAAGAGATCCACTACTTGCTAACTGGGAAACAGAAGTTGCTCAAACATGAAGTGCACTATTTGTGGCCGGTATAGTATATATTTTATTAGTTTAGAGACTAAAGGCATAAACTATCTTTTTTCTCTGCCAATATGTTTCTAAATATTAGATCAAACTCTTCAGCTGACAGGATGAGATCATTGGTTATAGTTTGGACTTTAGAGAATACATCTCATAACACTGAAAACCAGTACTTGTTATTGCTGGAGTGGTGGGATGAAATGCAAATCCCTCATCCGTCAGATGGTATATTTCATCAGATCTGTTTCTTGGGACTGATATTCTGATAGTATCCTGATCCAATCACAACATACCTCTATACAGGATACATCATGTGATGAATCTTCTTAGTTGGATGGATTAGTCCTAGCTATTAATTATATTGCATTCTAATCTGACTATATTGGCTCTGTAACTTGCTGGGAATACCATATGCTCTTTATTTGCAGCTTAATTCTATGATAGATCTTGCAAGTGATGTCCAAGTTCGTGCTGGTGGAGGTCTTCTTGCTATACTAGAGAGCGAGAGGCTTGTTGATACATTTGAAAAGAAGGAATGTGGAAACACATCAATAGCAATTGACTGCGTGATGCAAATCTCACTTTATCCTTTCTCTTTATATGTAGCTGGGATTATTTGTGCCCTGATTTTGTTTAGATTCAAGCAATGCTTATTGAGCCGAAACTATTTTGGAAGTAAGTCGAGATTGAGCCCTCAAGCTACTTAATAGCCTTAACCAACCTGATCTTGGATTAAGCTCAAAGAGTCATACTAATTCAGACATGATTCAAGCTTCAATATTGTGAAAATGTAGTAAACGAATATTCATACATGCTTAAATATTCTGGGCCTTACTGAGCTGTGGTGCTCAAGTAAGGTTTTAATTTAATTCCAGACCAATTATTAAAGATTGATTTCCATTTATTTGTTTTGAATTGAGCTTGATCAAGCCAAATATCAAGCTTACTTTGACCTGCTTGGGATGGGTAGATTCATTTGACATACCTAGACAATTATGTATATTTATGCTCCCATTCTTTGTGCTGAATCTGTTATATCTTTTCTGGTAAAGAGATGCATGTTTTGTAGTCCTTACATTTAGGCACAGAGACAAGTTTCTGAAACTTGATGCAGCTGCTCACGAAGCACTACAGATTTTTCAAGTAGACAAGCACCCAAGTCACATGGGAATTGGAAAAGCCAAGGAAGGGTAATTTTGTCTAATTTAATGCCCATAAGCAGTTAATCTATGCTTATCTTTGCTACGTATTTCACACAGGTTTTCTGTTTTTGGAATGTTCAATAAGGTATGAGAAATCACCAGCTTTTTAGTTTGCCCTATCTGTTCACTAACCATGTTTTACTCAGTGCGTCACACCAATGGGAAGGCATCTTTTGAGGTAGGATTGTCTATCCTATAGCAGTTACATCACTGCAGCAGGTGGTGTGAAATACAGTTAAAATTATTTTGTTTTCATGTTAGGACATGGTTCTTGAGACCAATACTTGATCTTGACACTTTAAATAACCGCCTTGACACAGTATCCTTCTTTAAGTTTGTTTGGAAGTTTCATTTATGCTCTTACTCTTTGTATTTCTTAAGAGAGGAAGGTATCGTTTTTCCTTTGCTGCGAAGAAGTAACATCTGCTTTACGTGAGACATTGAAGTCCGTAAGAGACATTTCCCATATGCTCAAGGTTCACACTCTTTTCTACTGTCACATTTCATCCATACATTCTGATTTCAATAATATTTTTCCAACTTATTTGCACTAATATGCTTACCTAGTCCCCAAAATATATCGTACATTTATGTACAAAAGAAAGATGCTGCAAACAAGTAGGCCATTAATTCTTATTCTTTAGAATCTGTTTATGTCTCTAGAGACTGTCCTCTGACCAATTTGTGGGGTTTGGTAAGCTTGATTTGAAACAACCGTGCACCCTTTCAATTGGAGGTATATAAAGGTTATGCCAGCATACATATTCACATCAATATGAGACATCTTTGTCGTTTGCTGGTCAATGCCCTTCCAATTGTGTTCTAGTCTGATGACTGGTATCTTTAGCTAAAAAGTCATTTATGTGATTATACAGAATAATTTTGTTTCTTCTTTGTAGTAGTGTAGCAATTGTTACTCTTGATTATTACTTAGAAGTTAGAAGTACACTTTCTAGCAAGATATTGACCTTAGAGGAAAACATGTAGAAATTGAGAGTGATATATGCTTACTTCTGTTTCCTGAAGAAATTCAATTCCCCGAGCGCCCTCTGTACAAGCAGCGATTGGAACTCTTTCTTGAAGGTACTGCTATGATTCTCTCTTATATTCTATTTCCATTATTTTAATTGCAATGAAAATAGTCCTTCCAAAAGCTGCCTTTAATTCCCTCTGTTTGTAACTAATGAAAATTTTCCTATTTCTTTTTGTTTAATATTTGCATTCTCACTATGCAAGAGATAGAGTAATCTTCTTTCATTCTGTTCAGAAACTGAATTTTATTGCTGAAGGTAGTCCCCAAATCTATGTATCACTATAAACTGCTTGGGACTAATTGTCATATATTACCAAATCAATTTGTGAACAATTGTTCTCATAAGTGTTCTCTCTATATGGCCTAAAACCTTTATGCCATTTTGTTTCTGTTTTCAATACGTCAGATAAAACTAATAATTTAATAACAACTAAGAAATAAGAAGGACTACGTTAGCAATTTTCTTGAAAAATAGCCTGGCATACAATGCATTTTAAGCACCCAAAACATCAGCCACTTTTGTCTTTTTATCATCTTATGATTTTTGTTTCTATATGGAAGAACAAGTTATCAAGCAAGTAATATTACCTCCAAGGCTTTTATTTTGACCTCTTAAAATATATAATGAGTCAATTTGTAAGTAATATTACCTCCAAGTTTTTACTTTTGGCCTCCTAAAATGTATCAGGATTCGAGAGTCAGTTTGGCTAGCACCTTGTTTATAGTTCCAACTATACTCTAGTCCAACCAAGTAATTACAAATAGGGATAATTCTATTTGGACCCCTTGAACTATTACTCATTTTCATATATACCTCTTGAACTTTCTTGGTACACATAGATCCCCCTAAACTATTAGAAATCTCTGGCCCCTTTGATGTTGTTAATGGAAAAGGTGAAAAGATAAAACATGCGCCACAATTTATAATAGTATTTTGGTATTGAACAATATGAGCCTTAACCCTAGAATGGGTTGAGCGAGAAAAGAGGAGAATAGAAGATTTTGGTGACTTAGCCTTATTTATGAAAGAGGGGCCTAGGCCTTATTTATTATACAAAACCACCATATATCCAAATAAATAAATAAAATATGACTCTAATAATTCACCAGCCAAGCAGCCACCGGCCCACCGCATGGAGACCCCTCGATGAAGGAGGTGAAGGAGGCCCCCACATGGAGGCCCCTTGATGAAGGAGGTGCTGTGCACTGCTCACCAGCCACCGGCCCACTAGGCAGCAACCATGGCTTCGTCCTAATCTGGGTCACCAGTCAAGGAGGTGCTACTTCACGGCGACCTCGACCTCTAGATCTTGGAGGCTCGCTGCCTCCTAAACATGGACATGCTTTCCGAGCACCTTTGCCGCTGCTTTGCCCCTTGCGGATGCCCTAGATCTCCCAAATCCTCTCTTGATACTAAGGTGGAGCCCGACCCAGCCAGCCTACTTTATCACAAGCTGACGGGTGGTAACAGGTTAGATTATTCTAGCCCGATCCGAACTCGGCCTGGCTCGACCCACTCGTGGGCGGGCTGGTGAACACAGTGGCCAGCCTGATTGGCTCGGTCCGCTCGAAGATCACGTCTAAATGAGAGAGAAGAGAGGAGAAAAAAATAAGCAAAACTAACAAGAAAATCATGGTGGGAGAGCCTCTCGCCCCCTCCAAACCTACTACTAGGGGTTGGAGGAAGAGGAAAGAAGAGAAGACAAGGTTGCGGCACTGTTAGAGAAACCCTAGCAGATCTCTGAGTAAGTTTCGGTAGTGGGTTTGAGTGGTAGTTGAGTTGGTACTTGGTCAGCTTAGGTGGTGTGTGTGGTGAAGTAATGAGTGGAAAGGTGCAGTGTAGCGGTGGTGAGATTTTATGAAAGAAAATTTGGTACCTAAAACATTATAGTAATATGTTATTAACCATATCCATTCTGTTCTACAGGCTAAAACTGAAGTTCAAGTGAAACATGACTGGACATGTGTTTACTGTCATTTCAAAATTTATCCCATAATTGTCACTCTTTCTTTCTTTGGCAGTGCATTTGTTCCTTGTTGCATATAAGCAATATTTTTGAAGTTGGAATATCTGAGTACCTTCAGGAAAGATTGGAATATTCGGCATTGGGCATTGTTGAAAAGGTATCATAATGACATCAATAAATGCTCTGAAACTGAAGCAATTTTATCATTAAAACTGCTACTCTGGACATACTAAGGATATGATTTATTCTCTTCAATTTTTAGGCAAGTTCATCCATAACAACAGAATTGGTGTATGTCCTTGATCTGGTGAGCTTGTAATCTTTTTTGAGTTTCCTCAAAGACTCAAAAGTTTCTTTTCAGTGCTATTAGGCACTTATGATAAAACGAGCAATTTCTTTTTCACTTCACATTGTAGCAGCTTCTGTGTTATGTCTGCTGAGGTTGTTTTATACAATTCGCCTCGAGAACAAGGGTAAGAGAAACATGTAAGATTCATATGGTTTTGTTAGGTCAAGAGTATTCAACCAGCTTGAGAACCCTAACCTAGCCCAAGTCCAGCTTGCTCGGTAGGCATCCATAATGAATACTTTACAACAGATGGTATAAATGTGCCTTGCATGCATTGTGATATCAATGATGCGGATTTTCTTTTCTGAGGCCACGAATTCATGGCTTTGTTTAGGCAAATTAAATGACTAAATGTGCACGACCTTTCTCATCTTAATTCATAATAATAGCTTTTAACATATTTGTAACGTTCATCCCACTATTATTTACAATTTACAATATGTCAACTCACTGAAGGAGACAGGGAAAATACTTGACAAATATACAATGTTCGTGTTGACAATAAGGCTTGTTCTTTTCTTTGCTTAAATTGATCCGTAAAAGACTAAGGTTCTAGTATCTTTTCTTGTTCTTACTGCTCTTTCCTTTTAATTTTTTTGGTTTCCTCAAACTAAATTCTTGTAGTTATGAAATGGGGTTTATATTGCAAATTCCAATCTGGCCCAAGATTGCTCCTATTGTACTTGGTTATTCCTTCTTTTGTTTGTTACCTGCAGGTTTATCCATGTTGCTTCTCAATATACTACTCTTGCAGACAGTACTCGATATAACTATGCACTCTTTTATGCTTCTTGAATACATGTTTAATACTTCTGTGAAAAGAAACAATCTACTGTCTTCTTTGTTAGTCCTTCCTAGATAATGATATTGCATCTGGTATCATCGCTTTGTGTCAGGGTGTATAGGCTATTGTTATTGAATAATGCTTACTTTTGCAGGTAGTTGGTGTGATTGATGTTCAGCGGTGCAAGGAAAAAGGGTATGAGACACTAGTGAAAGAAGGGCTATGTGAAGAGGTCAGCATTTCATGGCATGCTTTTGCAACTTAGCTATGTAAACTCTTTCCAGCATTACTGATGCATTGTTAGTAATCCAGCATTTGCAATTTATTTCAATAAATCTTCCATGTCCTAGTAATAAATTTCAAGTGCTAAATGCATTTCTTCAACAACTTGCCTCACTGTATTAATTGCTGACATTGTTATATGCTTGTTGGTGGAAGGATCATTCTTTAAAGAGTTATAATCTCTTTTTAAGAAATAAGAATTCTGTTCATCCCTTTTAGATCTGTAGAATAGTGATAAAGTTGATCCATACATATACTAACTTCTTATCTAGGAGTATACTAATTTATTCTGCATCATATTTTTTTAGTACAAATTTCTAATTTCATCTTATGTTTCATTAACTCTAGTTGGATGAACTGAGAACGGTATATGAGGGATTACCGGATTTTCTAGAGCAGGTAGCAGAATTTCTCTTTTGTTCTCAGATTTGGAAATTTCTATAGTTCATAATATTCTCTTATCATATGATTGCTTCTAGGTGTCATCTTTTGAAAATGCTTCCTTTCCTTTTCCAAGTGGGAATAAAAGAGCTCCTTGTATTGTTTATGTACATCAAATAGGTTGGTCTATCTTTTGCCAGATTTGCTTTTGTAAATTCAACAATTCATAGTTTATACCATGCAGCAGATTCTATTTAATTTGGTTGGATCTTACTTCAGTTACTTTTCTACTTGTTCATATTAATCCAACTCACTTTTGAATGTCAATCATTTGAACATGTGATGATTGATTTTACTATATTCTCTTTCCTAAATTGCAACAAGCGTGATGATTGATTTTACTATATTTTCTTTCCTAAATTGCAACAAATGTAAACTCATTTTCTTACCTTCCATTTTGTCCTATTTCCCACTGCTTTTAGGATACTTGACGTGCATTTTCGGGGAGAAGCTAAATGATGTCACATTGGAAAAGCTTAAAGATTTTGAATTTGCGGTATGTAGCAGTTGATCCTTGATTATCACAGTTACATTGTAATGACACGATCTCTAATCAGTTTTCAGAAGAGGGAGATGAGAATAAGTTCTTCTATCACACTCCTAAGACAAGAGAATTGGACAACCTTCTTGGAGATATTTATCATAAAATTCTTGGTATAGACTTTTACTTACATCTTCACATAAACTTGATTTCTTTTGTGGTACTCTACTCGCTGGTGTTCTATTTGAAAGTTCTATTTTCCCAGCTTCAAAATTTATAGCTACCTATGATAGTAATAAGTAATAACCAAATGGATTGAACTTACCAAAGCTCCACATTCTCACAAAGTTTTGTCTCATGAAGGACCAATACGAGATGAGGAAGACTATTTGTAAGTAAATTCGACTATTTATCGTGCCGCATAGCCTCCATTGCCAACGACACTCCTCATCACTATCGCTGTACCCTCCTCTTTGTCCTGCTCAATCATGCCCTAGGTGATATATTGGAGAAGGCAATGGGGAAATGGGTGGAGATTAAAAGGATCCGCAAAAATGAGGAAGAGGAGAGTTTCGTCGGCATGGGCGGCGCGATAAGTAGTCCCCCTATCCTTCTCTCTCTCTCTCTCTCTCTCTCTCTCTCTCTCTCTCAATCTCTCTCTCTCTCGGATGGGCCGGTGGTGGAGCCCTCTATTCTTGCGGCACAGTTGGCAAGTGACGCAGCATGTGTCATGCTATCCCAAAGGAATGTCAGACCTTGTGAAAGATATTGAGGCATAATATTAATTTTAGCAATATGATATGGTGTCTACAGAACAATAGCGTGATATAGAATATTTTTCCGTCATCAAGAAAATAATTCCCAATTTGTTGAATTTATTACATGTTCATATAAGTATAACTCAAATACAAAAGTATGGCGAAATTGGATATGTTGAAAATTCAATGCTCCTATTTTCCAAGTATAACTCATATACAAAAGTATGATGAAATCAGTAACCAGCAAGCTGAACGTGAGCATGCAGAGTGCTTCTCAAGCTCTGTTTTATGTTAAGGTTAATGAAGTAGACCTTGAGCTTGTGCTAAATTTGAGCTTTGGAAAGATCTTTCAAGCCTGGCTTATGTAGGTCAATAGCTTAGCTGTGCTCCTTTAGAGGTCATCTCATCTCTAAGCTTTATTGTCTACTTACACATCTGAGCTCAACTTGCTTTTACGCTCAGGTTTGGCCCAATTTTTTTATTCTATCCACAGTGCATTTCTTTTAGGCCCAATGGCCGAGATGATCAACAATTTCGCAGTATCATAGCTACAAAATTTAAAAACTGAACTGCTATCTCAAGATCTAGATGTTAGATCTCAATATAACAAGAGTGGTTACTAACTTACTATCTAGGGGGCGTTCCAACTGTTACATTAAAATTTATTGTCTGAGGACATAGGAGGAGCATGTCATTTAGTGTATTGGAAAGGCTTGCTCTTGCAGCTAAGAGGTCATAGGTTCAAGACTTGGAAAACAGCTCCTCGTAAATGAGGTTAGACTGCACACATCTTTACAGGCAGGAGCCTCATGCACAGTGACCGAGCTTTTTAGCAACTTGTATTTGTACATGTATAACACGAAGGAGCGAGCAATTGATCGAGCAGTATCAGTGGACCTCGAACAAGTTGACCTTTGCTCGTTTTTGGCTCGTTTCTCTTCTGAGCAGCCATAATGATCCTTCAACTAATCACTTAAGCCATTTAGCATGCATCATTATTCATTGAAATGTTTTTGTTGGTGCAGACATGGAGAGAGCAATTATTAGGGACTTAGTGTCTCGTATACTTCATTTTGTACCGCACCTTGTCAGGGCAGTTAACTTTGCAGCAGAACTTGATTGGTATGATTGGTGTTATATAATGTATATATGTTGGTTTCCGATTTTTCTGATACATTACGTTTTATTTTCTTTCCTGCTATTGTGTCTAAACTCTAAACTTGATATGTTATTCTTTTTCTAATTTCCTTAGCTTTTTGTCATTGGCACTGGTTGCTGGTCAGAACAATTATGTGAGGCCCATCTTGACTGAGGATACATTGCTTGATATAGAAAATGGCAGGTTTGTCTTCTTTATTTCCTAGTTTCGTGCTGACAGAAAGTTGCAGTCCTGCTGCTTTGACCTTTAATTTTAGGTCATAGATCTTTGTTTTTGTAGTATTAGCTGGGAATTTTTTTACGGCCGTTTGATTACCTTTTTAACAATTCGCAATACAGACATGTTTTGCAGGAAATGACAGTTGATACTTTTGTTCCAAATGATACAAAAGTCACGAACAAAGGTAAGAAGTGATGTGAATTAATTGATGCAATAAATATGATAATAACCAAAGATGGTTGATGCATTTTTCTCAGGAAGAATAAACATCATAACTGGCCCTAACTACTCAGGGAAAAGCATTTATGTTAAGCAGGTGATTATTTTGTCCCCTTACATCACATTCATATGTGCCATTACTGTTGTTCTCATCTTCAGCACATTTTCATATCAATTCCAAATAAACCAGGATACACGTCCATATTCTTGAATCACTAGTCATTGCATGCGGTCCATCACAAAATTTGTCCACAATTGTGTATCATGAGTGCCTTGAGTAGGGAACTTCCATCTAAAAAGTGGATCAAGATTCTCTTCACTGCTAAAAGA